>NC_142812.1:26064229-26074229 GCF_049724085.1 Artemia sp. Qi Xiang Cuo | reverse complement strand
GTGTGTGTGTAAGTTTTTGTGCAAGTATGTGTGTGTGAGTTTTTGTGTTCATGTGTAAGTTTTTGTGTATGTGTGTGTGTGTGTGTGTGTGTGTGTGATTTTTTGTGTGTGGGTTAGTTTTGGCGTGTGTGTGTGTGATTTTTTTTTGTGTTCATTTTTAAGTTTTTTTTTGTGTGTTTGGGTGGTGTTTTTTTTGTGTGGGTGTGTTTGTTTGGGCGTGTTTGTGGGTGAGTTTTCGTGTGTGTGTGTGTGTGTAAGTTTTGTGTTTTTGTCTGTTTGTAAGTTTTTGTGTGCAGGTAATTTTTTGTGTGCATGTAAGTTTTCGTGTGCATGTGTAAGTTTTTGTGTGTGTGTGTGTGTGTGTAAGTTTGTGTGTGTGTGTGTGTGTGTTTAAGTTTTTGTTTGTGTGTGTCAGTTTTCGTTTGTGTGTGTGTGTAAGTTTTCGTGTGAATGTGTAAGTTTTTGTGTGTGTAAGTTTTGGCGTGTGTGTGTGTTTTAGTGTGTGTTTGTGTAAGTTTTTTGAGTGTGTGTGTGTGTAAGTTTTTGTGCGTGTGTGTGTGTGAGTTTTTTTGTGTTCATGTGTAAGTTTTGTGTGTGTGTGTGTGTGTGTGTGTAAGTTTTTGTGTGTGTGTAAGTTTTGGCGTGTGTGTGTGAGTTTTTTGTGTGTTTGTGTGTGTAAGTTTTGTGTGTGTGTGTGCGTGTGTGTAAGTTTTTGTGTGCATTTAAGTTTTTGTGTGCATGTAAGTTTTCGTGTGCATGTGTAAGTTTTTGTGTGCTTCCCAAATCATAATTTTCTGAAAGGACACACCTATGAAAGGCTAAGAAATCTAGCTTAGAAAAGTCAAAAATAGCAAATTAACCATCCCAAATCATAGGTTTCAGTCAACACACACCTACGAATGGCTATGAAATCCTGCTCAGAAAAGTCAAAAAATATCAACCCACACACCCCCAAATCATAGGTTTCAGAAACCTCACACCTACGAAAGACTAAGAAATCCGGTTATGAAAAGTCAGAAATAGCAAATTACATATCCCAAATCATAGGTTTCAGACAACACTCACCTATGAACGGCTAAGAAACCTAGCTCAGAAAAGTCAAAAATAGCAAACTAGTCATCCCAAACTATATGTTTCAGACAACAAACACCTATGAAAGGCTAAGAAATCCAGCCCAGAAAAGTCAAAAGTAGCAATCCACCCACCCCAAATCATAGGTTTCAGACACTACACACCTATGAAAGACTAAGAAATCCAACTCAGAAAAGCCTGAAATAGCAACCCACACATCCCAAATCATAGGTTTCAGACACCACACACCTACGAAAGACTAAGAAATCCGGTTATGAAAAGTCGGAAATAGCAAATTACACATCCCAAACTATTGGTTTCAGACAACATTCACCTACGAAATACTAGAAAACCTTAGCTCAGAAAAGACTGAAATAGCAAACTACACATCCCAAATCATAATTTTCTGACAACACATAACTATGAAAGGCTAATAAACCTATCTCAGATATTTATTAAAGAGCTAAATAAAACTAAAAACTCATTATTGTCATAAACAAAACACATTTGAAAGACTATTATATCTCTCTCAGAAAATCAAGAAATATAATATTAAATATAAAAAATAATACGTTTCAGACATCATTCACCTACCAAATACTAAGAAACCTTAGCTCAGAAAAGTCTGAAATACCCAACTACTCACCCCAAACTCGAAGTTTCAGACAACAAACACCTATGAGTGACTAAGAATCCTAGCTCTGAAAAGTCCAAAAAGCAAACTACACCTCCCAAATCATAATTTTCTGAAAGGACACACATATGATAGGCTAAGAAATCTAGCTCAGAAAAGTCAAAAATAGCAAATTAACCATCCCAAATCATAGGTTTCAGTCAACACACACCTACGAATGGCTAAGAAATCCAGCTCAGAAAAGTCAAAAAAATAGCAACCCTCACACCCCAAATCATAGGTTTCAGACACCTTACACCTACGAAAGACTAAGAAATCCGGTTATGAAAAGTCGGAAATAGCAAATTACATATCCCAAATCATAGGTTTCAGACAACACTCACCTATGAACGGCTAAGAAACCTAGCTCAGAAAAGTCAAAAATAGCAAACTAGTCATCCCAAACTATAGGTTTCAGACAACAAACACCTATGAAAGGCTAAGAAATCCAGCTCAGAAAAGTCAAAAGTAGCAATCCACCCATCCCAAATCATAGGTTTCATACAACACACACCTATGAAAGACTAAGAAATCCAACTCAGAAAAGTCAAAAATAGCAAACTACATATCCCAAATCATCGGTTTCAGTCAACACACACCAACGAAAGACTAAGAAACCTAGCTCAGAAAAGTCAAAAATAGCAAACTATTCATCCCAAACTATTGGTTTCAGACAACATTCACCTACGAAATACTAAAAAACCTTAGCTCAGAAAAGCCTGAAATAGCAAACTATACATCCCAAATCATAATTTTCTGACAACGCATACCTATGAAAGGCTAAGAAATCCAGCTCAAAAAAGTCGAAAATAGTAAACTACACATCCCAAATCATAGGTTTCAGACACCACACACCTACGAAAGACTCAGAAATCTGGTTATGAAAAGTCGGAAATAGCAAATTACATATCCCAAATCATAGGTTTCAGACAACACTCGACGCTAATGAAGCGAGCTACAGAAACACCTGAGCTCCAGAAAAGTCAAAAGTAGCAATCCACCCATCCCAAATCATAGGTTTCATACAACACACACCTATGAAAGACTAAGAAATCCAGCTCAGAAAAGTCAAAAATAGCAAACTACATATCCCAAATCATCGGTTTCAGTCAACACACACCAACGAAAGACTAAGAAACCTAGCTCAGAAAAGTCAAAAATAGCAAACTATTCATCCCAAACTATTGGTTTCAGACAACATTCACCTACGAAATACTAGAAAACCTTAGCTCAGAAAAGCCTGAAATAGCAAACTATACATCCCAAATCATAATTTTCTGACAACGCATACCTATGAAAGGCTAAGAAATCCAGCTCAGAAAAGTCGAAAATAGCAAACTACACATCCCAAATCATAGGTTTCAGACACCACACACCTATGAAAGACTAAGAAATCCAACTCAGAAAAGTCAAAAATAGCAAACTACATATCCCAAATCATAAGTTTCACTCAACACACACCAACGAAAGGCTAAGAAACCTAGCTCATAAAAGCCTGAAATAGCAAACTACTCATCCCAAACTATTGGTTTCAGACAACATTCACCTAGGAAATACTAGGAAACCTTAGCTCAGAAAAGTCTGAAGTAGCAAACTACACATCCCAAATCATAGGTTTCAGACAACTCACATCAACGAAAGACGGGGGCTCGGGGAGAGCCTTTGAGGGTCTGTGGGTCCCTTGAGGGTCGGTGGTCCTTTGGGAGCTCGGGGGGACCTTTGGGGACCGGGGGATGGGCTTTGGGGGTCCGGGGAGGGCATTGGGGGGTGTGGGGGGGCCTTTGGGGCGCCGGGAGGGCCTTTGGGTTCCTGGGGGACATTTGGGGACCAGGTGAGGGCCTTTGGGACCCCATTGGTCCTTTGGGAGCCCGGTGGACCTTGGGGGGGCCCGGGGTTGGGCTTTGGGGGTGGGGGTGGGCCTTTGGGGGCGCCGGTGGCCCTTTGGGAGCTTGGGGGGCCTTTGAGGGTCCGAGGGGACAGTTGGGGGCCTGGGGGACATTTGGGGGTCCGGGGATGGCATTTGGGGGTCTGGGTGGGCCTTTGGGGCGCCGGGAGGGCCTTTGGGTGCCTGGGGGACATTTGGGGACCGGTGGAGGGCCTTTGAGACCCCGTTGGTCCTTTGGGAGCTCGATGTGTCTTTGGGGGGCCCGGGGATGGCATTTGGGGGTCTGGGTGGGCCTTTGGGGCGCCGGTGGCCCTTTGGGAGCTTGGGGGGCCATTGAGTGTCCGGGGGGGCAGTTGGGGGCCGGGGGCACATTGGGGGACGGGGGGTGGGCCTGGGGGACCGCGGGGGCCCTGTGCGGACCGGTGGCTGCCTTCGGGGTTGGGGTAGGAGGATTGGAACCCTTTGGGGTTGGGTTAGAGGACCTCACAACACTGTTCAAATGAAACTTGTGTATTATAACGACCACAGAAATTCACCATTAAATTCTCTTCTAAAATCTTCTTTTAAAATGTCTCTATCTGTTTCGTCGAAATAGTTCCATAACCTGTCTAAAACGGTTTCGCCCAAATAATCCCTAAACGTAAATTCAGCATGTTCCTTTGTTATTGGCATCTCTGCGCTAACGCATTTCAAATTAATAAGAAACCTTTTCGCGCGCTAAAACAATTCATCGCTAAGATGTTTCTTGCCTAATTGTTTCCATGGCCTTTGGTTATTAATATCCTTTGGAGTTCGACCAGTAGAACTGTTCCCGAGGCAAAGACATTAATGATTTGGATCTATTCCTGGAGAAATGTTTCTAGGCGAAAATTTTTAAAGTCTGACAGATGATGTCATTGATTGATTGATCTGTCAAGAAAGGGGAAATTAATTTGTTGTTTCTAAGGGGAATTATTGATTCACGATAGGTGAATTGAGGTCGACAGCACAGGTGTTCCACGGTCGATGTTGTTGTTGTTGTAATTGCACGCTCTCAGCGAATGTCAAGGTCGATGTTGTTGTCGTTGACACACTTTGATTACGCAATCAAGTTCTCGGAAATTCACTTCCCCCTCGAGTCCTAGATCAATAACATTGTTCCCGTTAGAATTCAATGCGCATGTGCAACCTTCGCCCCGGAGTTATTACACATAGAAACATCAAATAAATCGACCTTGGAAAAAGAGGTCATTGACCCCACTACGCAATCTTTCTCCCTTGGGTGGCTATGCCTTTATTGGCACTCCCGTCACCATTAAAAATGCTGACATGACCACGTGGCCATGTCACGACTCAATAATGCATCTCTACTGACATGTTTATAGTAAAGATCGATGTGGGTATAATGTATTATTTTTGTTGTTGTTGTTGTTTAGACCAGGGCACTTCGTATCGAGGGAGTTGTCGTTGGAACTTCGAAAAGGGATCATTCGATTGAAAATAGAAAGGGGTGATGCCCTTTTTCATAGTCGAAAGTGATTGGAGGGCAACTAATCCCCCTCCCATGCCCAAGTTCCCATTATGTTTAAAAACTAAATTTTGCCATAAGATGAAATCAAAATGCACTGTGTTAATGCTAATTCCCAATAAGGCATCTCAGCAGTATCCCAAGAACGACTGAGGGTATTATGTTCAAACTTACGGGGCTACTTCTGCTCTGAAAATTTAACCAAATCAAATAGCGTAAGTGCATCCAAGCTATCAAAGAAAGTAAACAGATTTTTTTTCGAACGGAATCAAGTTTTCCATTTCAGGTTAACTAGAGGAGATATGAAACTAAATTAAACACTACTATTTGTTTCCAGATTTTTAAAAGGGTGTATGTTATCAAAAATTGCTGAAAATTTTTCTTCCGCATACAATTAGCAGGCCAGACTATAAAGTCTTAAAAAAGAAAAGATTTAAAGCATTATTTTCTTTTTTCCTGAAAAGACTATGTCAATACAAAACGAACAGAAATTAAATAAGAAAAACTATTTCCACAAAGTAAGTTTTTCACAGAAAAGTAAAGAACTCTATTGAACGAAAAATGAGCAAAAATAAAATCAAATAATCTACCAAGCGTGAAACTATCACAAATCAGCCCTCGCTCTTTATGAAAAAGTTTTGACCTTTTGTCACAATTCTTTAAGAAAGAATGCTCAAACACAAGAGATGCTGAATTTGAATGAAAAATACTTTCAAAGAACTTTAAGAGTTTAGCGTAAAGAGCGAGGGTTGATGAAGGGACAGTCCCCTTATATACGGAATGATTTTTGTTTATTTTAAGATTTTATGTTGCTCCTTACTTTAAGTAGAAAAAAATAGTTGTTTTTGTTAATTTATTATCAGTGAAATTCGCTCAAATAAAAAGACTCGTGATATTGTTCTATATTTGTAGAATTTTGAAATCTAGCCCTTCACTGACAACATAAAAAATAAAGAGTACTGTTTTTAAAAGGGTAAAATATACGGCGCTAAACTTTGCGGTCTAAACCAATGGTGCCAATTTTCGCATCATAGCCCCTCAGACAGTGTTTTGGAAGTTGAAAAAAAATCGAAGTGCCCTGCAGAAAATAAAAGACCATTTACAAGACTCTACATAATCCTTCACCGGCCGTGCTATTGATAACTTTAGTATACAATTTAAAATCTTGAAAATACTCAAGCTAAAAAAAAAATCGTATCTGAAGTCATTAAGCAGTAGACAAAATAAAACAAAACTGATTCATAAGGAAACTCACTGGTGTACAAGGCCGTACCCAGGATTTTTTTTCGGAGGGGGGTTTTACTCAAAGATTTTTTTGGGGAGGGGGAGGGGTACACAAAAAAAATCAAAAACGCATACAAAATTTGTTTATAACCATTTTTGTTACGTTTTTACGAGTCAAAAAAAATTCGAGGGGGGGGCAAACCCCCCTGACCCCCCCCCCCGGGGATGGCCGTGCTGGTGTAACCAACCAAACTATCTGTTGCTAGAAATATAATTATTTTAACCTAACCTTAAATGTGAGAATCAACAATATTATTAAAAACTTTACAATTTATTTCGCGGCAAAGCCGCTACACTTCCGTAGACCCAGTTAATCAAACAGCGTCGGTTTAGAAGAGCTTGGGTGTGTCAGTTATTAATTTATGTCATATTTTTTTATCCCATCATATATAGTTTACAGAAAAGATGGACGTAGAAACTCTGGGGAGAATCAAACTGACTGTTACTGAAAGCTTTAGGGCCTTTTTTGAGGCTGGAAACCAATGTAGGGGGGGCAGCTTACTACTCTTTAAACACTTCATTTATTCAACCCTGGGTAACCCCAAGATACCACATAACTGCGGATTAAATTTTAGCAGACGAATTTTAATCAAAACGGTCAAAAGGTCCAATCACAAGACCTCTAGGATCTGTGCATCCTCATGGGCAACTGCTTCAAATTATACAGTAGGCCATTTAAGATAGCGTTTTGCTTAGATACTTTTTATTCAGATAGGTACTTGTATGAAATACCCCCAGCCAGTCAAGTTGTTCATTCATTTACGCATTGCAGAACCGTTTTTTTTTTTTTTTGTTATTTTCTTTCAGCTTAGCGTCAAGAGACAAGACACAGAGAAGTGACAGAATAAATGGTAAACATATAACTTGGGCTGTATATTTGCACATGAGGTGGGTGGGGGTAAAGTATTTGGACAGTTTGAAATTAGATAACAATTCTTACTACATAGCATGCAGAATAAACGTACCTAACACATTCGGTATGCAGACCCGCTATACTTTACCCTCCCCCCCCCCCCCCCCAAATGTGAAAATATATAGCCCAAATTTGTTTCTAAAGTATTATATTTTTATCATACTTAGGAATATTTCATTAGGATTGAGCGTCCGAAAAACATTTTAGACGAGTATTAGGTAGGGGGTATTTCATACAAGTACCTTCAGATATATTGTGCCGCAGATACATTAGAAAATCTGGGCCATATAAGCATTTTCATTCTGTACGGTCAGAGGGCCAAAAGTAAAGCCTGTGAGTCTGTGATCCCTCCAATTCCGTCGCTCAAGCCTCAGTATTCCACATATAGATAAAGTGCACCTCTTTTCACTCAAGTTCTGTTTAGGGATTGTCCCAAACTATTTAAATTTAATTACTTAAAAATATTAGCAATGTTATTCAGAAGTTTTTTTTCTCAACAAGAAGAATTAAAAATCCTTTTTGTTGTAGTTCGTGTGCGGTCTAACTTCAATCAACTGTAGCCAACTACGGTAATGCTACGGCTCCTTTTAAATAACGGATAGCATGTTGGCTTAGCAGCTTCTGACACATTTTTCATGCCTTGCATTATAGGCTATGCAATCTCTTTATCTTCTTTATTATTCTTAAATTGAACACCTGTTTTAGATCTCTTTGCATGGGAAAACATAATATAACCTCCTTTTTTCATGTTGAAGCATGCAGTTAATAAACGCAAGTCATTCATGACCAAACATGGGGATTACTGGACATTGCACTTATGCACTTACTATGTATGTCAGGTTGACATTACAGGAGAAAAAAGTGGAAAATCCCTTACCAGTATATAAATGCGTTCTTATATAGGCTGGATTATATCGTTCTTATACACGACGAATATTTTCCAGGGAACAGTTACGATTACGATCGGTATTTTTGATCCTAAAATCACTGCTAAAATTTTTCAGATTGAGTACTTGTAAAGCAATAAAGAGGAAAATCTATAAATTACAGCAAGGGCACATCCAAGATTTTATTCGGGAAGGGTATTTTTTTTCCAGGGGGTGGGCTACAAAAAAAAACTTAAAAAATGGCTTATACGCATTTTTGTTAATTTTTACGAGTCGGAGAAAGTTTCGTGGGGCTGGGTTCAAACCCCATGGCTCTCCATACCCTTGGATACGGCCTTCAAGGCGGAATACGAAGGATAGTAAGATTTCAATCTCGTTTTTGTTTTTTTGTTTGTTTGTAGTGCGCTAAAAACAGATTAAAATTCTAAAGCTCAAAAGAGATAAGAGGACACTCCATAAATAGAATTTAGTTGTCACATCGTTTATTGCGAAAAGCGACTTGTGCACAGAGTAACCTAATCAGTAAAAAAAAGAAATGTGAAAACAACAATACACTCTTAAAAAGAATTTAATTTTATACTGATCCAAAACATCTAAAACTTATTAAGCATAGTAATAAGTACCATGAGTTATTATACAAAGAAAACTCACAGGATTATTGAAAAGGAAGTAAACAGTCCAAAAAAGGATAGAATCTTTACGAAAATTTCAACAAAAAATTTAACAGGGTCGAGAGATGTAAGGCGAAGGTTGTCATCCACAGTCTACAAAATCTAAAACTTTGAAATTTCCCAGACGGGAATAGTTAAAAAAATTCTATTTTTCCTAGTGGAGATCCCGAAGAATAAATGACCGAGCAATGTTAGAACAGAGCTCGTTCGAACTTATATTGAAAGCTTTAGTGCTCCGTCAGAGTAGTAAAAGAAGTCAGTAGCACCGAAGGCCACACTGCCTTTCCATCATAAACATCAACAACAAGATGACCAACGAGGAATTTTTTTCGCAAGACAGTGGAACTCAATATTTAAATGAATATTTCGACCCTATGTCCAAGGACCGTCCTCAGCAAACATAAATATATATAAGAAAAGAGACTTACAATAACATACAACCATTAAAAATAAAAAGACCATTTTAAAACAGTTCCAGAATCCTTACTTCTGCAAAGTTCAGCCAGACGCTGAAGTAAGGATGCTGGGACTGTAAATATATAAAAGAAAAGAGACTTACAATAACATACAACCATTAAAATTAAAATGAGAATTTTAAAGCAGTCCCAGCATCCTTACTTCTGCAAAGTTAAACCAGCCGCTGAATTAAGGATGCTGGGACTGTAAATATACAAAAGAAAAGAGACTTACAGTAACCTACAACCATTAAAAATAAAATGAGAATTTTAAAGCAGTCCCAACATCCTTACTTCTGCAAAGTTCAACCAGACGCTGAAGTAAGGATGATGGGACTGTAAATATACAAAAGAAAAGAGACTTACAATAACGTACAAGCATTAAAAATAAAATGAAAAATTTTAAGCAGTCCCAGCATCCTTACTTTTGCAAAGTTCAACCAGACGCTGAAGTAATGATGCTGGGACTGTAAATATACAAAAGAAAAGAGACTTACAGTAACCTACAACCATTAAAAATAAAATGAGAATTTTAAAGCAGTCCCAGCATCCTTACTTCTGCAAAGTTCAACTAGACGCTGAATTAAGGATGCTGGGACTGTAAATATATAAAAGAAAAGAGACTTACAGTAACATACAATCATTAAAACTAAA
>NC_142812.1:25615955-25655955 GCF_049724085.1 Artemia sp. Qi Xiang Cuo | reverse complement strand
ACCAGTGGGGAATCCCCACTCGTTTGGAAAGATACCAAGGAAAGGCAAGCAAATAGCTTGTAGTTTCAAAACTTGGAGTTGAAACAAACTTGTGTAACAAGCCAGATTTCAAGAACCAGTGGGGAATCCCCGCTTGTACTGCTCGCGTTTTTTCTGCAATGTGCATGTCAAACTGTAGTGCCTCAGGCGTAGGTTTCAAACCTTGTACACTATCACGAAGAACGAAGTTGCTAGACATGTCTTTTTTCTTTTTTTTTCACTTTGTTTGGAAAGGTACCAAGAGAAAATAAGGCAAGCAAATAGCATGTAGTTTCAAAACGTGTTTTAAATCACGTGTAGAGGTCGCATAGAATAACATTGGAAGGAGCATAAAGTATGCAAATCCATAAGTACATGCTCTGGAAAGGTGCCAAGGAACGTAAAGTAGGCAAATAGCACAGGAAGGAACATAGTCTGCTAGAATCCATAGGTACATGCTCTGGAAATGTGCCAAGAAACGTAATCCACCCAAATAGCACAGGAAGGAACATAATCCACCCAAAGTATAAGGCCATGTGAGAGGATACTCACTCTCTTTGAAAAGGTGTAGAGCATCCATAGAAATGTTTTCCTAGGGCATTCATAGAAATATTTTCCAAGGGCATCCATAGAATTCAATATTAGCATTCTACTATTGGAGCCGTATGACCTTTTCTATAGGCAACGCTACAGCGTTGCCTCTGATAAATCATATCATATTAAATTATTGCAAAAGACTCGTCAGGTGATTACAATTATATATTCAACTTTACTATGAAAAGTTCAATCGGAATCATCTATTATAATTCTTGGGCATAAATCAAGCTGAACTATTTTGGTAATGAATATGAATTACTGTAAATTTGACAGATTTTTATAGTTGAAATTAGACCCCGGCACCGCACTGACGGATCGACCGAACGCCGCCGACGAGAGGCCCGATCGAACGCCACCGAAGTGCCGTGCCACCGGCGGCTTTCCGCAGCCACGCCACCACCGGCAGAGGCGGCGGCGTTCGGTCAACTTCAAATCAATTTTGCGGCAATTCTTTATTGCGTCAACCTCAGAATTGGAGCTTTTTCTTCTCGTGTGGTTTAGTATTTCGATTTGCCTGATTAGAAATCAAGCAGGGATTGCTCTCTCCCCGAGTTTTCGGGTATTTTCCCAAAATCTATGCGTCACCCCGAAAAAAAAATTTGGTTACCTGAATCCCCAAAAATCGCGCAATCACGGTGCCACCCCTAGCGATTTATCACTAGTGACTTTCCCTGCCAAATATTACTTTGCATACCATAATTCTTCACTACTCTCTTGTTCATTAATTTTCGTCTCTTTTGTTACTTTGCATAAAAACCAGACCGATGAAATATGCAATTGCAAAAATTGTAATATACACAGTTCTTCATATGTTGAAAAAAAAGAATTGTCTTTATGAAATGAGTTTAAGCCATTTCGAATGTAGTTTCCTAATCGCTATTTCTTACATCATTCGTAGTCAAGAATTTTATTTTCAAGTTGAATAGAATTATAGAACGCATTCACTACTATACAGCTTCAGCCTTCAGTTGGATTTTGAAATTTACAGCCGACAGATAGTTTCTACAGTTGAAATGTAAATTAGCAGATTTATTTTTGCTGTTTTTAGATAAGTTTTTCTTAATGTTTAATACTCAATTTTTGAACCCTAATAGAAAATACAATCTTCTTTCTGAAAAATTTTTACCCCTCCCCCCTTGAAAAAAAACCCTTCTATTGAGACAAAATTTAGCTATAGAATAAGCTATGCACAAGGTTAGGGAATTAAAGATTGTACCGGAAGTTACCCCAAAAATATGCATCATAAATAAATGGTAAATTGTTGCCTATAGGGGGGGGAATAGGGGGCTATCATTTTTAAATTATAATACCTCATTTTTTTATTGAAAGCAGGGATGCCTAAAAGATAATAATTTTTTTCATTTAAAGTGGAGACAAAAGAAAATGATATCAAATTCCCTGGGAAACCATTTAAATGTTTTGATAGACCCAGGCCCCCCCCCCCATTAGGACTTGTTCAGTGTGCTCCCTTTTAATTAGATTCTTTGGATCTTATTGAATGCCACGGCGAATCTATGACTCAGTTTTTCAGTAATTTGAGGTATATCTGAATAATTTCGACATTTTTGTTGTTGTCCCCTTTACTCATACCCTCAGTTTTTTTTTTAAGGAACACTAAGCTGTTTAACGTTATTTTGCGTGTTTGTTTGAACCGTACAGTGACCTAGTTAATTATTAAGTAAATTATTTTTCTAATGAAAGCTGATACGGTATCCTATCAAGGTGGTATCCAGAGAGGGGGGAGGGGTAGGGAGGTCTTACATTTAAATAATAATGTCTCGATTTTTTTTTATTGAAAGTAGGTATCCCAAAAAGTAATTTTTTTTTAATTTAAAGCAGAAACGGCATCCTATCAAGGTGGTATCCTGGGGGGGGGGGGGTAGTGAGCTATCATATTTAAATGATAATGCCTCGATTTTTTTTGAAAGCAGTGGTGCCAATAAGTTTAATTTTTTTTTTATTTAAAGCAGAGACGGTATCCTATTAAGATGGTATCCAGAGGTGGGGGGGGGGCATAGGGAGTTATTATATTTAAGTGATAGTACCTTTATTTTTTTTTATTGAAAGCAGGGATGCCAAAAAGTTGAAATGTTGACAAAAATTAACAGGATTTTCGTGAGTTATACTTGATACAGCACTTGCATGGTTTTGTCCTCCAAAGGGAAAGGGACATATGCGTCCAACCCGTTTTTTTTTCTTATTGATAAAAGGGGTTTACTTTGAAAACATTCATTCATAAGTAGCCTACCAGTCAGATTCACACTAAAACGAATTGGTGTGACGAAAGCGATATCGACATCCCTGCCTAACGTTGCGCTCGAGTGACAATGGCGCCCTTTGTCTAGTGCCCAAGTTACATTCAAAGGTCAGGTCATAATAATAGCTTTCAATTTGGGAGGTTCAAGGAGGAGTCTTTGACAGTCTTATGACCTCAGGGTACTAGATGTTGCAACGTTCTTAAGTATCTACAGAGGTTTAAAATATTCGATCACCCCACAAATGATTACCAAAAAATGCACAAATATAACAAATGTAACATTTGGAATATTATAACACTTTTTTCAAAGCTTTGAAGAAAAGCAAAAAAGGCTAAATACTCCTAACTACGCTTAAAAGCTATTTTAAAAAGAAACTCTTTGGAGATTTCCATGGAAATGACCATAGCAGAAACTTTGAGCCTGGGTGGGGATCAAAGAGGAGTCTTTGAGTATTTTGACCACATGACTTATTATGTGACTTAGAGGAGTCTTTGAGTATTTTGACTTATTGTTGCGACTTTCTTAAATTTGGTAATTTTTGTGAGCATTTGGAAATAAAAGCTTAAACTCAAAAACTGATATTAAGTGTCCTAACATTTTACTTGGATTAAAAGTGATGAACTAGAATGAAATTCCCAACATATTCCTGGAGCTACTTCAGTCTGCATATTATTTCATTTAATTACATTTAAAAAGGAAGAGCTTTTCATTTTTTACTTAAGAAAATAGCTGGCACTTCATTTTTCTTCATACCGAATAAACCATTAAGTGTTTTTTGTTTCATTGTAATTGAAATGTTCTCATGTGAAGTGTTCATCGAGTATTTTTCAATTTGATAAATATACTCCTTTTAGATGCAGTTTATAATTTGACTGATATTAGATATTTATCTGTTTATAAGTTGGAAGGAATCCCAAAAAGAAAAAATGAATAATATCCCAAAGAGCAGCCAAAACCAATAAAAAAGCAGCAGTTCAGCTTTAGCCTACCTGACATATATTATATAAAGCAGCCAAAAAAAAAACTTTAAAATGCAATTTTTAAATTGTTATTAAAAACCAGTTTTTAATACAAGAAGAATTTTAAGGAATCCAAAAGAGCAAAAAAAAACAATCAATATCGAAGTCACCCATTTTAACTGTTTTAAAGGTGACAAAACAGATATAGGCAAAGAGCATTATGAAGATACGAGGCTTCTAAGTTCAAAGTTATGTTCAAAGTTTTTACCCAGATAACTGACGAATTTTGTGATACGGTATTTGAAGTTTTGTATGCAGTAATGCTCGATGAAAAAAAAAACTAATTTTGATAATTATATATGTTAAGAATACATAGCTAATAGATACTTCAACTGCTCGTATTATGCATGGGTTCTGAAACGTAACAGCCATTTCGTTTCTACCAGATTTCTACTTCTCTTCATGAATAACAAAGAAGACCAGTTTCCAGCCAGCGACTTGTGAATTTTTGAACTCATGAATAGACTCGAGTGTTGTAAATTTAAGCTGTGATTTGAAAAAGACTGATGAAAACAATAATGTTTGCGGTCAATATTGATCGCGCAGGCGGCGCACCTCCGACATCTTACCGGCGGCGCGCCGTCGATATCTTACCGGCGGGGTGGCGTGGCGCGCTATTTTTTGCCCCGCCGCCGCCGGTCTTCCCTCATCTGCGCGGCACCGGGGTCTAGTTGAAATAATCAACGAGGGCTGTATCCAAACTTAAAGTGTTTTTCATTGTCAACCAGAATAATGAAACAAGCATTGAAATTATCAGAGGCAACGCTATAGCGTTGGCTATAGTAAAGGTCTTAAGGCTTCAGTGTTTTATTATTTATTTATGTATTTCCTTACTCAGGGTTGCCTCATATGGAAGGGGTGGTCGCATCAACTTTTGAAGGTGTCATTCAATTGGATATCGGAAGATGTAGTGCCGTTTTTAAGAGTCAAAAGTGATCAGAGGGCAACTAGACCCCCCCCCTCCCAAGCTCTCTTTCTCCAAATGCATCCAAGTAAAATTTTGAAAAAGCCATATTGTTCAAAATAGTCCAAAGATCAGATAAGAAAACTCTGGGGCCGAAAAAAACCCAAAGTCCGATGGTAAGTGTTGTAAGCTATGACCTGGGAGCTTTTAAGATTCTTTTGGAAGGGATTATCGTGCAAGCTTTGGAGTAGGCTCATTTGATTGCAAATTGAAAGATCTAGCTCCCTTTTTAGGAGTCAAAAGTGGTCAGAGGGCAACTAGCCCCTTCCTCAACATCCTCTTTTCTTCAAAACCATTTGATCGACATTTTGAGATAGCCATTGTTTGGAAAATTGTCCCTAAATCATATATAACAATGCAATAGCAACGAAGACATCTTACTTATAATAGTGACGAGATAGATGTTAAAGAAGAAAGATCATGGATGTGTTTATTTTTTTCAGGTGGTGATCGGATCAACTAATAGTCCTAAAATATCGGGAGAGGGTGCATTCGAACAGAAGTTAAAAGTTATAGTGTCCTTTTTAAGTGACCAAAAAGATTGGAGGGCAACTAGCCCCCATACCATGCCCTTTTTCTCTGAAATTGTCTGATCAAAATTTTCAGATTGCCAATTTGTTTAGTATAGTTAAAATGTCCAATAATTATGCATTTAGGGGTAACACGACCTTCTGCCCCACCTATAGCCCGTGGTAAAAGGGCTGTAAGTTATAAAATCTGTCCATTGTTCGCGTATAGTATTTGTTATTGGGAATTAGACAGAATTTTTTTTAGGGGATGATTTTGTGCTTGGGGTGGGTTTCCATGGGGAGGGAAATTTCAGAGGGTGAAATTTACAGGGGAGATTTTACACTCGGGAGGATTTAACAGAATATCTATACGAAATTGTTTTTATTTGTCTTACTTTCTCTTTGTCAACTTAGATTTCTGGAAAAAAATTTCTACAGAAAGGAGGATTTCCTGAGTGATCAGAAAAACGATTAGAATTTAAAGTCTTTTTCAAATGAAAATATGCTACCGAGAATTTTTCAGGCTGAATCGTCCACAAAAAAATTTACTGAGGGGAAAGGGAATTTTCATTTTAATGAACGAGGGTATACTTCACATGGAAGAAAATTTTCATGGAGGGGTTTCCGGCGAGGAGAAGGAAGTTTTCATGGAGGGTTAGCCAGATTTACGGGCATTATTTGAAAATCGATCATAAATTAAATACAAATATATGTTTTTTTCAACTGAAATTAAGAAACAACTTTAAAGCTCAAAACTGAACAGAGATTATTCTGTATATGAAGAGGTAGCCTCCTCCTCAGTACCTTTCTCTATACTCTAGAGTTTGATTGCTTGTCAAAAATTTTTAAGAACAACTCCTGAAATATAAGGTCCGTTTAATTAGAATAAGAAGCTTTTTTTGTTAACAGATTTTTTTGCGAATGGTATCAAGTTTTCCATTTCAAGTCAATTAGAGGAGGTATGAAACTAAATTAAACACTACTATTTGTGTCCAGATTTGAAGAGGGTGTATGTTATAAAAATTGCTGAAAATTTTTCTCCAGCATACAAATTGCAGGCCAAACTATAAATTCTTACAAAAACAAAAAGATATAAAGTATTACTTTCTTTTTCTCTAAAAAGACTATGTCTATATAAAACGAATATAAATTAATTAAAAAAACTTTTTCCCACAAAATACGTTTTTCAAAGAAAAGTAAAGAACTCCATTAAACAAAAAATGAGCAAAAATAAAATCGAATAATCTACCAAGCGAGAAACTACCACAAATCAGCATCGATAAATAAATGAAACCCAAAACGAACAAAAATTACAAAAAATAACCGAGTCAACCTCAAAACGAGTAGAAATTAACATAATTTGGGCTCAAAACCTCTATGCGTTCCCATGGCCAGAATATAATTTGCACTTTACTAAAAAAAATATATAAATGTTTTTACTTTTATAACTTTGGTGAATCAAATAATCTTAACTTTTTGATTGCTAAATATCAATATATGTATATTGAACACTCATTTGAATTTTTTTCATTAAATTGCAATTTATGTTCTAACCTTGGGAAGGCATAGGGGTTTTGAGCCCAACTTATGTTAATTTCTGCTCGTTTTGAGATTGACTCGGTTACTTATTATAATTTCTGTTCGTTTTGGGTTTCATTTATTTGTCGATGCAGATTTGTGGTAGTTTCACGCTTGGTAGATTATTTGATTTTATTTTTGCTCATTTTTTGTTTAATGGAGTTCTTTACTTTTCTTTGAAAAATTTATTTTATGGAAAAAGTTTTTTTTAATTAATTTATGTTCGTTTTATATAGACATAGTCTTTTCAGAGAAAAAGAAAATAATACTTTAAATCTTTTCGTTTTTGTAAGAATTTATAGTTTGGCTTGCTATTTGTATGCTGGCGAAAAATTTTCAGCAATTTTTACAACATACACCCTCTTCAAATCTGGACACAAATAGTAGTGTTTAATTTAGTTTCATACATCCTCTAGTTAACCTGATATGGAAAACTTGATACGATTCGCAAAAAAATCTGTTTACTTTCTTTGATAGCTTGGATACACTTACGCTATTTTGATTTGGTTAAATTTTAAGAGCAGAATCAGCCCCAAAAGTTTGAACATAAGAACCACAGTCGTTCTTAGGAAACTGCTGAGATGCCTTATTGGGAATTAGCATTAACACAGTGCATTTTGATTTAATCTTATGGCAACATATAGTTTTTAATTATAAAGTCAAATGGGAGCGTGGGCGTGGGAGGGGGATTAGTTTTCCTCCAATCACTTTCGACTATTAAAAAGGGCATCAGCCCTTTCTATTTTCAATCGAATGAGCCCTTTTCGAAGTTCCTACGACAACTCCTTCGATACGAAGTTCCCTGGTCTAAACAACAACAAAAAATAATACATTATACCCACATCGATCTTTACTATAAAATTGTCAAGCCTTCCAATCACTTTCGACTATTAAAAAGGGCACTAGACCTTTCGATTTCCAATCAAATGAGCCCTTTTTGAGTTTCTACGACAACACTTCCTATAAACTTTCTCAAAGACCTTATCATTCTCAAAGACCTAATTTCTAGAACTTTCTACTGCGTTGAACAAAATGGCTATTTGAATATTTTGATTGGTTGTGTTTGGAGGAATGGTGGACGTGATAGAGGGGTTAGTTACCCTGCAATCACTTTCGACTGTTACAAAGGGCACTAGCCCTCTCAATTTCGAATTGAAGGAGTCCCTTTTGAAGTTTTACGACAACTTTATCTATAAAAACCTTATATGCCCCCAGGACATAAATTACAACCCTTACCCTAAGGGCTGTGAGGGTGGTTAAGACCTAATTTCCAGAACTTTCAACTACGTTAAACAAAATGGCTATCTCAAAATTTTGATTGGATGTGTCTGGGAAAATGGCCGGCGTGATAGGGGCGTTATTCTTTCTCCAATCACTTTCAACTATTAAAAAAGGCACTAGCCCTTTCAATTTCCAATCAAATGAGCCCTTTTGAAGTTTCTACGACATTGCCTTCAATAAAAACCTTATATATACTTCCAGGGGATAAATCACAACCCTCGCCCTGAGGGCGGGGGGGGTGTCATCCTCAAAGACCTAATTTCCAGAACTTTCTACTACGTTGAACAAAATGGCTATCTGATAATTTTGATTGGTTGTGTTTGGGGGAATGGTGGGCGAGAGAGGGGGGTTAGTTACCCTCCAATCACTTTCAATAATTAAAAAATGCACTGCCCTTTCAATTTCCAATCAAATGAGCCCTTTTGAAGTTTTTACGACATTGCCTTCAGTAAAAACCTTATATACTCCCAGGGAATAACTTACAACCCTCGCCCTGAGGGATTGGGGGGAGGAGTGGTTGTCATCCTCAAACAAGACCTAATTTCCAGAACTTGCTACTACGTTGAATAAAATGACTATCTGAAAATTTTGATTGGATGTGTTTGGGGGGACGGTGGGCGTGATAGGGGGGTTAGTTTCCCTCCAATCACTTTCAACTATTAAAAAGGGCACTAGCCCTCTCAATTTCCAATTGAATGAGTCCCTATTGAAGTTTTTACGACAACTCTATCATTGAAAACTTTATATGCCCCTAGGGCATAACTTACAACCTTTGCCCTGGGGACTCTGGGGGCATTGTCATCCTTAAATACATAATTTCCAGAACCTTCAACTACGTTGAACAAATGGCTATCTCTAAGCTTTGATTGAATGTGTTTGGGGAAATGATGGGTTTGAGCGGGGGGTTAATTACTCTCCACTCGCTTTCGACTATTAAAAAGGGCAATTTGAATTTCCAATCAAATTAGCCCCTTTTGAAATTTCTTAAACAAATTTCTATAAAAACCTTATATGCCCCAAGGACATAACTTACAACCCTTGCACTGAGGGCTCTTATGGGGCCACCATCCTAAAAGACCTAATTTCCGGAATTTTTTACACCGTTGAAACAAACGAATATTACAAAACTTTAATTTGCTGTATTTGGAGAAATGGTTAGCATAAGAAGGGGTCTAGCTGCCCTTAAATCACTTCCGACTATTAAAAGGGCACTAGCCTTTTCAGTTTTCAATTGAATGAGTCCTTTTTGATGTTTTTACAACATTGCTTGCTATAAAAACCTTACATTCTCCCAGGGCATAACTTACAACCCTTGCCCTGAGGGTTGGGGGGGGGGTTGTCATCCTCAAAGATCTAATTTCCAAAACTTTCAACTACCTTAAATAAAATTGCTATCTAAATGAGGAAATGGCGATAAGTTGGGCGTGAGAGGGGGTTTAGTTGCCCTAAAATAACTTTCGACTATTAAAAAGGGAACTATCCCTTTGAATTTCCAATCGAATGAGCCCTTTTCCAAGTTTCCATGACAGAGCTTCCAATAAAAACCTTTTCTGCCCCCAGGGCATAACTTATAACCCTTGCCCTGAAGACTGTGGGAGGAGTGTCATGCTCAAAGGTATAATTTCCTGAACTTTAAACTGCGTGGAACAAAATTGCTATCTAAAAATTTTGATTGCATATGTTTGTGGAAATGGTGGGACTGGAAGGGGTGTTAGTTGCCTGCCTATCACTTTCGACTATTAAAAAGGGCACTAGTCATTTCAATTTCCAATCGAATGAGCCCTTTTTTAAGTTTCTAAGACGAAGCTTTCTATAAAAACCTTTTATGCCCCCAAGGCATAACTTACAACCCTTGCCCCGAGGGCTGTGGGGAAGTGTCCTTCTCAAAAACATAATTTCTATCTGGAAATCCACAACACTGAACAAAATAGCTATCTAAAAATTTTGATTGGATGTGTTTGGGGAAAAGTTGGGCGAGAGAGGGGGGCTAGTTGCCCTCAAATCACTTTCAACTATTAAAAAGGGCTTTAGTCATTTAAATTTCCAATAGAATGAGCCCTTTTTCAAGTTTCTACGACAAAGATTTCAAAAAAAACTTATATGCCTAGGGCATAACTTATAACCCTTGCCCTGAAGACTGTGGAGGGATTGTCCTGCTCAAAGGTATAATTTCCTGAACTTTAAACTGCGTGGAACAAAATGGCTATCTCAAAATTTTGATTGGACGTGTTTGTGGAAATGATGGGTGTGGAAGGGGTGTTAATTGCCTTCCAATTACTTTCGACTATTAAAAATGGAACTAGCCATTTCAATTTCTAATCGAATGATTCCTTTTTGAAGATTCTACGACAACGCTTTGTTTGGGGAAAAGGTGGGCGTGATAGGGGGGTTAGTTGCCCTCCTACCACTTTCGACTGTTCAAAAGGGCACTAGCCCTTTGAATTTTCAATCGAATGAGCCTTTTTTAAGTTTCTACGACAACGCCATCTATAAAAACCTTATATGCCCCCAAGGCATAATTTACAACCCTTGCACTGAAGACTGTGGGGGAGTGTCCCCCTCAAAAAAATAATTTCTATCTGGAAATCAACTACGCTGAACAAAATGACTATCTCAAAATTTTGATTGGATGTTTTTGGGGAAAGATTGGCGTGGGGGGGGGGGCTAGTTGCCCTCCAATTACTTTTAACTATTAAAAACGGGATTAACCCTTTGAATTTCAATTCGAATGAGCCTTTTTTGAAGTTTCTACGACAACGCCTTCTATAAAAACATTATATGCCCCCAGGGCATAACTGACAATCCTTGCCCTGAAGACTGTGGGGGAGTTTCCTTCTCAAAAACATAATTTAAATCTGGAAATCAACGACTATTATTAAAAAGGGCACAAGCTACTCCAATTTCCAATTGAGTGAGCCCTTTTCAAAGTTTCTACGACAATGTCATCAACACGAAGTGCCCTGCTCTAAAGGACAAAATAATAAATGATACATTGTGCCAACATCGTTCTTAAATGCCCTAAAGGTTTTCAGACCATAACTCGAAACCTTTGCCCCGACGGTTGTGGGGGAGTGTCCTCCTCAAAAATATGTATTTTCTATATGGAAATGAACTACGCTGAACAAAATGGCTATCACAAAATTTTGATTGGGTGTATTTTGGGGAATGAAGGCGTGGGGGGAAGGGCTAGTTGCCCTCCAATCACTTTCAACTATTAAAAAGGGCACTAGCCACTCCAATTTCCAATCGAATGAACCCTTTTCGAAGTTTCTACGACAAATCCTTCGATATGAAGTGCCTGGGTATGGAGAAAAAATAAATAATACGTTGTGCCCACATCGTTCTTTACTTTTGCAGCGCTATCACGCTGCCAATGATAATAATCACTACCAAAATAGTCCAGCTTGATTTATGCTCAAGGAATATAATAGATGATTCTGATTGAATTTTTCATAGTAAAGTTGAATACATAATTGTAATCATCTGACCAGTCTTTTGGTGTAATATTCTATTTAAGTTTGCAAATTTAAATATTCAGATCCAAATTTATGCACTATTTTCAAGAATTACCAAGCTCAGAGAATAAATTGTTTATCGTCATTTTAATCCATTTTACTCCAGATGTGTTGTCATTTTACTCCAGTGACACCGACCATTTCTTGCCCAAATACGTTCTCTCTTTTTGAATTTTGGCCCAAAAGGAAGCCACGTGTATGCAACTTTTAGTTGCTTCCAATGTTTTTAATTCTGTTTTGTATTTAATTAATTAAAAAAGCTTTTTCCACAAAATAAGTTGTTCAAAGAAAAGTAAAGAACTCCATAAAACAATTCAATTCAATTCAATTCATTTTATTTAACATAAAAATACATTTAACAAATATGACAATACCCGCCCCAAGAAAGATACCAAACAGCACTTGCGACTGGGCGGGTATATACACTAAAAAACAACCCACACAAATTACATACAAACACTACAAAACAACAAAAAAAAATCAATCAATCTCTCATCAATTCATTTAATAATAATATTAATAAAGATAAAAAATATAAAAAAAAAAAAAAAAAATAAAAAAAAAAAAAAAACTATGAACCTTGACCTAACAAATATTTTTTCAATTTATTTTTAAATGACCCCAGGTGCTCAGCCGCCCGACTGCTCTCCGGCATAGAGTTCCACACATTAGGTCCTGAAAATCTAGTATGGAAGCCGGCCCTGGTTCCACTTCTATTCGGAACAATGAAATCACTAGCATGACGAGTTTCATAATGGTGCAAAGACCTATTTTCATTAAAATAATCACTAAAAACCTCTGGACTAACATCATTCCAGCATTGATAAGCAAAAACTCCTATTTGGTAGTCTCGTAGCTGTCCTACATTCAACACTTGCAACTTGTTGAAGCAAGCTGAAGTGTTATTTACACCTTCAACATACCCACCAATAAGACGCATCGCTCTGTTTTGAAGAGTCTGAACACGTTGAAAATTCTCATAAAAATTACTTGCCATAACATACAGCCATACGAAGCATATGGGTGGATCAAAGCATGGTATAAAAGCAATAAAACTCTCTGAGGTAAGAAATTTTTAAAACGACGAATCGCTCCAAGGCCACCTGCAACCTTTGTGGCAACAACATCACTGTGGCGTTTCCATGAAAAATTACAATCAATGTTAAAGCCTAAGTACCGGATTTCTTGAACTTGAACTACTGGCTTATTATTAAACAGAATTCTACCATCAATATCACTGGGCTTGCCTACTCTAGAATATACAATAAAATTAGTATTTGTAACATTAACTGATAACCAACTCACACTAGTAAAAACATGGAAATTTCTCAGAACACAAGTCACTTTCAACACGAGACTATCCAAACAACGACAGAAAACGTAACTGCAGTGTCATCAGCGAATGACCTTATGCAAAAATCTGGAATACAAAACTTCCTGCTATCCACATAAACCAGATATAGAAGCGGACAAAGGACCGATCCCTGTGGCACATCACACGACACTTGATAAGGGGAAGAAATAGCATCATCAATCATCACTTTAATAGACCTCCCACACAAATAACTTTCAAACCACTTCAAACTCACTCCTTTAACACCTAAGCATTATAATCTTTGCAATAAAATTTTAAAATCTACCGTGTCAAATGCTTTCCTAAAATCAAAAAATACTGTTAGGGGGATTTCACCTTTTACTAAACAATTATTTACAAAATCAACAAGATGAATGGCAGCCTGACTAGTGGAATGACCTTTTCAAAAAATGAAACTACCACAAATCAGCATCGACAAATAAATGAAACCCAAAACGAACCTAAATTACAATAATTAGCCAAGTCAAACAAAAAACTAGCAAAAATTAACATAAGTTGGCTGCAAAACCCCTATCCCTTCCAAAGGCCAGAACAAAATTTGCAATTTACTGAAAAAATATAAATGTTTTTACTTTTATAACTTTAATAAATCAAATAATATTAATATTTTGATTACTAAATATCAGTATATGTATATTAAACTGACAATGCACATTCATTTTTATTTTTTCAGTAAAGTGCGAATTTTGTTCTGGCCTTTCGGGATATTCTGGATTAGTTGCCATCCAATCACTTTCGACTGTTAAAAAGGACATCAGCCCTTTCTATTTTTCAATCGAATGATCCCTTTTTGAAGTTCCCACGACAACTCCTTCGATACGAAGCGCCCTGGTCTAAACAACAACAACAACAAAAAATAATACATTCCCACTCCGATCTTTACTATAAAAATGTCAAGCCTTCCAATCACTTCCGACTTTTAAAAAGGGCACTAGGTCTTTCGATTTCCAATCGAATGAGTCCTTTTGGAAACGACAATGCTTTCTATAAACACCTTATATGCCCCCAGGGCATAAATTACAACCCTTAATCTAAGGTCTGTTAGGGTGGTTGTCATCCTCTAAGACCGAATTTCCAGAACTTTGAACTACGTTAAACAACATGGCTATCTCAAAATTTTGATTGGATGTGTTTGGGGAAATGGTGGGTGTGAGAGGGGCGGTAGTCGCTCTCCAATCACTTTCAACTATTAAAAATGGCCCTATCCGTTTCAATTTCCAATCAAATGAGCCCTTTTGAAGTTTCTGCGAAAAAACTTTCAATAAAAATCTTATAGGCCCCCAGGGCATAACTTACACCCCTTGCCCTGAGTGCTGGGGGGGGTTATTATTCTCAAAGACCTAATTTCTAGAACTTTCTACTGCGTTGAACAAAATGGCTATTTGAATATTTTGATTGGTTGTGTTTGGAGGAATGGTGGACCTGATAGAGGGGTTAGTTACCCTGCAATCACTTTTGACTGTTACAAAGGGCACTAGCCCTCTCAATTTCGAATTGAAGGAGCCCCTTTTGAAGTCTTACGACAACTTTATCTATAAAAACCTTATATGCCCCCCAGGGCAGAACTTACAACCTTTGCCCTTGGGGCTCTGGGGGATTTGTCATCCTTAAGTACATAATATCCAGAACTTTCAACTACGTTGAACACAATGGCTATCTCTAAACTTTGATTGAATATTTTTGGGGAAATAGTGGGCATAAAAGGGGGGTTAATTACTCTCCGCTCACTTTTGACTATTAAAAAGGGCAATTTCAATTTCCAATCAAATGAGCCCCTTTTGAAATTTCTATAACAGCTTTCTATATAAACTTTATATGCCCCCAGGGCAAAACTTACAACCCTTGCACTAGGGCTCTGAGGTTTTTATCATCCTAAAAGACCTAATTTTAAAAACTTTCAACTCCGTTGAACAAAATAGCTGTTTAAACATTGTATCTGGATGTATTTGGTAAAACGGATGGTGGGAGATGTGCGTGATTTGCTATCAGATCACTTTCAACTATTGATAAAAATCACATTAGCTATTTCAATTTTTAGTTGATTGAACTCCTTTGAAGTTTCTACGTTTTCAATGAAAACCTTATACGCCCCCAGGGAATAACTTACAACCCATGCCCTGAGGGCTGTTGGGGAGAGGGGTTTTCACCCTTAAAGAACTAATTTCCAAAACTTTCAACTACGTTGAATAAAATGGCTATCTAAAATATTGATTGGATGTGTTTGGAGAAAAAATGGGCGTGAGAAGGGGGTTAGTTGCCTTCAAATCACTTTTGACTATTAAAAAGGGCACTATCTCTTTGAATTTCCAATCGAAAGAGCCCTTTTTCAAGTTTCTACGACAAAGATTTCAATAGAAACCTTATATGCCGCCAGGGCATAACTTATAACTCTTGCCTTGAAGACTCTGGGGGATTATCCTGCTCAATGGTATAATTTCCTGAACTTTGAACTGCGTGGAACAAAATGGCTATTTCAAAATCTTTATTGGATGTGTTTGGGGAAATGGTGGGCGTGGAAGGGGTGTTAGTTGCTTTCCAATCACTTTCAACTATTAAAAAGGGCACTAGCCATTTCAATTTCCAATCGAATGAGCCCTTTTTGAAGTGTTTTACGACAACGCGTTATATAAAAACCTTATATGCCCCCTGGGAATAATTTAAAACCCTTGCCCTGAGGGCTGTGAGTGTCGAGGGGGGGGGTGTCATTCTCAAAGACCTAATTTCCAGAACTTAAAACTACGTTGAATAAAATGGCTATCTCAAAGTTTTGATTAGATGTGTTTGGGGAAAAGGTGGGCGTGAGAGGAGGAATAGTTGCCCTCCAATCACTTTTGACTATTAAAAAGGGCACTAGCCCTTTGAATTTCCAATTGAATGAGACTTTTTTTAAGTTTCTACGACAACCCCTTCTATAAAAAAACCTTATATGCCCCCAGGACATAACTTACAACCCTTGCCCTGAGGGCTGTGTGGGACTGTCCTCAAAAACATGATTTATATGTGGAAATCAACTACACTGAACAAAATGGCTATCTCAAAATTTTGATTGGATGTGTTTCAGGAAATGATGGGCGTGGAAGGGGTGTTAGTCGCCTTCCAGTCACTTTCGACTATTAAAAAGGGCACAAGCCACTCCAATTTCTAATTGAATGAGCGCTTTTCGAAGTTTCTACGACAACTTCTTCGATACGAAGTGCCCTGCTCTAAAGTAAAAAAATTAATAAATAATACATTGTGCCAACATCGTTCTTATATGCCCCAGGCCATAACTTAAAACCCTTCCCTGAGGGTTGTGGGGGAGTGTCCTCCTCTTTACTTAGTCCCCGTTTCTTGTCTCGTTTGAGAGTGTCCCCGTTCATTACTTAGGCAGCGCGATCGCGCTGCCTATTATTTATACAACAATTTTCTATATAAACCTTATATGCAGCCAGGGCATAACTTACAACCCTTGCACTGAGGGTTCTGAAGGGATTATCATCCTAAAAGACTTAATTTCCAGAACTTTCAACTACGTTGAACAAAATGCATATCTCAAAATTTTAATTCGATGTGTTTGGGGAAATGATGTGCGTGAGAGGGGCGTTATTCGCTATCCAATCACTTTCAACTATTAAAAAAAGGCACTAGCCCTTTCAATTTCCAATTGAATGAGCCCTTTTGAAGTTTCTACGACAACACTTTCAATAAAAACTTTATATGTCGCCAGGTCATACCTTACAACCCTTTCCTTGAGGGCTGTGGGGGGAAGGGTTGTCATCCTTAAGATCCTAATTTCCATAACTGTCACCTACGTTTAATAATATGGCTATCTAAAAATTTGGATCGGATATGTTTAGAGAATAGGCGGACTTAAGAGGTGGGTTAGTTGCCCTCAAATCACTTTCGACTATTAAAAAGAGGCACTACCCCTTTGAATTTCCAATCGAATGAGCTTTTTTTTGAAGTTTCTACGACAACGCCTTCTTTAAAAACATTATATGCCCCCAGGGCATAACTTAAAACCCTTGCTCTGATGGCTGTGGGGGAGTGTCCTCCTCAAAAACATATTTTCTATCTGGAAATCAACTACACTGAACAAAATGTCTATCTCAAAATTTTGATTGGATGTTTTTGGGGAAATGATGGGCGGGGGGGGGGGGGTAGTTGCCTTCCGATCACTTTTGACTATTAAAAAGGGCACTAGCTCTTTGAATTCCGAATCGAATGAGCCTTTTTTGAAGTTTCTACGACAACACCTTCTATAAAAACCCTATGTGCCCCTAGGGCATAACTTAAAACCCTTGCCCTGAGGGTTGTGGGGGAGTGTCTTCCTCAAAAACATATTTTCTATCTGGAAATCAACTACGCTGAACAACATGGTTATCTCAAAATTTTGATTGGATGTGTTTGGGGGAATGATGGTTGTGGGGGGGGGGGGGGTTAGTTGCCCTCCAATCACTTTTGACTATTAAAAAGGGTACTATCTCTTCGAATTTCCAATCAAATGAGCCTGTTTTGAAGTTTCTACGATAACACATTCTATAAAAAACCTTATATGCCCCCAGGACAGAACTTACAACCCTTGCCCTGAGGGTTGTGGGAGTGTCCTCGTCAAAACTATATTTTTTATCCGGAAATCAACTACTCCGAACAAAATGGTTATCTCAAAATTTTGATTGGATATGTTTAGGGGAATGATAGGCGTAGGGGGGAGGGATAGTTGCCCTCCAATCACTGTCAAGTATTAAAAAGGGCACTAGCCACTCCAATTTCCAATCGAATGAGCCCTTTTCGAAGTTTCTATTACAACTCCTTCGATACGAAGTGCCCGGATACGGAGAGAAAAAAAACACACATTGTGCCCACATTGTTCTTTACTTAGGCAGCGCTAGCACGCTGCCTATTATGAAAAAAGAGATAAAATAAAAATAAAAAAGGACTAAATTTTTTCTGATCCTTCTAATTTATGGGCAGAACCTTTTTTTGTTGTTTTTGTTTGAGACGCAAAATTACACTAAGTCCTGGGTTATGATTTGTTTCCGTCTGAACAGGAGGGCTTGAGAAGAACTGACTCATATGTTGTATAGGCATTGTATATTCATCTAGATGCTCACGTTATGGATACATTTGCTTAGAGAGAGGGAGCTCCAAAACTACCTATGACAACAAGTGTGCTAAGAAAAGGCAACGTTTGAACTTATATTGTTGCAGGATGATTATGGCACTGACCAAAAAGAGTCTGATGACGTTATCATGTGTCAGATCAAACTCTACCAAAAAATTTAAAAAAAGTATTGTGTACCACCACAAGTTTCTCCCATTTTGCAGTTTTTGGTGTTCAGCAGAGAGAAGAGTATCTTTTTTTTGTTTTCCTTTTTCTGTTCTTGAAAATAACACTTCATTCAATCCTATCTGCTTATTATTTTTTTTATTGTATCTATCTTCACCGCGGGAGATCATAAATATTTAAAATATTGCAACCGATTTGCTTGTTCTAGGTTTTTAAATAAAAAATAATCATAATATTTCTTTTTATCTAATTTTAGTTTCTTTAAATAAACTTTTCAGCACCAAATTGATGAAAAAGGAAGCAACTTAGTGGGAAATGTAAGGAAAGGGAAACCAACCAAAATCTGTTACTTGTAAAAATGTGAGCTTAAATAGTCTATTTGACTTGCAAAGATATTTCAATTTAAGTTAAGGGTTGGGCACAAGTAGCTGATTTCGGGAACTGATTTCAGTAGCTGAGTGGACAAACGATAGCGGTAAGAAAATTTATTGAAAGAAAAATGTATTGCGCGAGATTTTCAAAACTAAAAATCACGGACACAAACAGTCATGTGGAGTTTATTAATAGTTGCATGATCGATATCAGCTTAGTTCTCAGTTTAGTTCTCAGCTCAGTAGCGGGGTCTTTCACCAAAGACATGTCTGGCTGACTATTTATGTGTATCCCTATTTCTTTGCGATGATCACGATGAAAATCGGCGCTGATTTTGTAAATCGGTGCCGAAAACTAGAAAACTTTTCAAGCTCAAATCGAAGCCAATTTCTATTAAAATCAGTGCTGATTTTGAAATCAGTTCCCAAAATCAGCTATGTGTGCCCAGCCCTTTAGAACCAATTTCTGCGGACAATCTTTGACAGTCATAGAAAACTTACCCGCAAAATAAAATTCTATGTGTGTAACCGTGGAACCCAATGCTAAAAAAATACACCACAGAAGCTAACTGTCCCATTAATACTCGCATGATCAGTTTCCAAACTTACAGGGGAACATAAGTTGGATACTTGAAACCCCTACCCGCTAGTGAAATTATACTACAATCTGGGGATCATAGAATGAAACCCCTTGTGAAATTTTCTTTCTTTAAATGTATTAAAGCAGTTTTTTTTACATAATAATTGATGATGTAATGAGTATGTTTAATATATCTCTTACAGTGGGGGCTTTTAATTTGAGGAGAACGATTATATGGAAAATAGAATATGGTAGACTAATAATAAGAAACTTTAATGCAATTTAACATGGGAAGACTGGGGGGAGGGAGCCAGTGTCATGATTTATAGATCTTTGTCTAGTTACCTTATTAAAAAAAAAACATCTAAAGAGACCAAAATTTTCCGCTTAACAATTAAACAGAATTGTTGTATTTTTAAGAATTGTTTGACCTCAAAATCCAGTCTGCAGAAATAGGTCCTTACTTAAATTAAGGGATGGGCACATGTAGCTGATTTCGAGAACTGATTCCAAATCAGCGCCGATTTTAAAAGAAATCGGCGTCGATTTGAGCTTGAAATTTTTTTTAAGTTTTCGGTGCCGATTTACAAAATCAGCACCGATTTTCATCATGATCATCGCAAAAAATAGAGATACAAATAAATAGTCAGCCAGAGATGTCTATGCTGAAAGATCCCGCTACGGAGCTGAGATCAATCACGCAACTATTAATAAATTCTAGTTGACTATTTGTGTCCATGATTTTTTGTTTTGAAAATCTCGCGCAATAAATTTTTCTTTAAAAAAATTTTCCTTACAGCTATCGTTTTTCCACTGATGGTGAAATCGGTTCCCAATATCAGCTACATGTGCCAAGCCTTTTAAGGGCTGGGCACACGTAGCTGATTTCAGGAACTGATTTCCAAATCAGCGCCGATTTTAAAAGAAATCGGCGTCGATTTGAGCTTGAAAAGTTTTCTAGTTTTCAGCGCCAATTTTCATCAAGATCGTCACGAAAAATAGGGATGCAAATAAATTGTCAGCCAGAGATGTCTGTAGTGAAAGACCCTGCTACTGAGCGGAGAACTAAACTGAGAAGTAAGCTGAGATCAATCATGTAACTATTAATAAACTCCAGTTGACTATAAGCGTCTATGATTTTTGTTTTGACAATCTCGCGCAATAAATTTTTCTTTCAATAAATATTTCTTACCGCTATCGTTTGTCCACTGATACTGAAATCGGTTCCCGAAATCAGCTGCGTGTGCCCAGCCCTTTAAGGTCTAGGCACACGTAGCTGATTTCGGGAGCCGATTTCAGCAAGGATTTATTCCACGACGAGTGATTCTAATTAATGATGCTAAGACGCTTAGTGACGGTTTTTCGGTGATTAATCATCATCAATTACGTTCTAGACGAGGAATGTACTAAGGCTTTAGAGTTATTACGCATGTAATTAATCGTATTTAATGATTATCGTAAATTAGTCGTAATTAATGATAATTAATCACCGAAAAATGTCACTAAGCCCCGCCTCTTAGCATCATTAATTATAATCACTCGACGTGGAATATACCCTTGCTGAAATCGGTTCCCGAAATCAGCTACGTGTGCCTAGCCCTTTAGGGGCCGTTTTGTACTGCTGAAAATAGCATCGGTGTGAACCAGGGATTAAGCAAATATTTTGAAAATCTGAGTTGATGTCATTTCCGAAATGCCGAAAGTCATTCAAAAAACCAAGAAAAAGCAGCCTTTTGCCATTTGTTGGAGCCAGGTGTAGCATTAGACTATAGGCCTAGAAGACATCACTGATTTTATTTTCTTTCAAATTGGATTATGAACAGAATGTTGATAAGAAATAGGCTAAGGGTAAAATTCCACTTTAGCTACTTTTAACTATCTTGGAAAGAGGCTAGGTTAGGAAAATGAAAATTTGGAAAAAAACATTATTTTACCTTCATTTTCAGTTATCAGTTTCTTTTTTCTGGCCTAGTTTGGCAAATGCAATTCCTGCTAGGCCCTATTTGAGTAAAATTTTAAGTCATAGGCCTATCAACATTTTTTTTTAACTTACAAAATGTATTTGCATATCTCTAAAACCTTATAAGTTGAGATTGAGGAAAGCTGTAAAGCATAGTTGCCAGGTGGTGCACATTTGAGCCATTTGGGTGCTTCTTTGAGGTGATTGCTTGGTATTTGTTTAGCCTTGTGATGCATCATAAGGAGACATGTTAAGAAAACAATTCTTACTTTAAGATATGTATAATAATCCTAGTTCTTATATTATCCAACAGGAGAACCTTTATTATCAAGTCTTTCCTCTAAAAATCCTCAAAAGAGAAAAACTTTCCAAATATCACCACTTTGAAAATTCAATGCTTAAGTCTTTTTAAATTGCTGCTTTAAATTGCCACCTAATAATTTATTTTATAAATAGCGTTCATGCCGGTATTTTTAATTTTTTTTTTTTAAATAGCAGTGGCAAAGGGTGAATAGCAGTGGTGCAAATACAACATATTAATAGAAGTGGTGAAAATCAAAATGTTGTATTTTTGGCAAAAAACCAAAAATACAAAATATGCACGGCATTGGAAAAAAATGAAATAATATAAAAAAATTATATAAAAAATCCGTTGATTTTGAATTGAAGTTATCAGGTTAGGTTAGGTTACAAAAGATGCACGGATTTTTTTTTTAATGAGCACTGGCGAAAATACTGTTTTTTTTTGTTAATGGCATGATTTAAAACAGAATTCACAATTTCTATAATTTCAATTTACCATACTTTTTCTTTAAACACGTTTTTTGACACACGTGCTAAACACGTGCTAAATGCTATCTATAAAACAACTTATTTGGCTGCAGTTTACAGCAGCAATTTCAAAAGACTTGAGCAACATGGTACTTTTATAGCATGGGTTTTGGAAACATTTTCTTTTAAGCTTGAAAAAGAAGGATTTTTAGAGGAAAGACTTGATGATAAAGGTTCTCCTGTTGGATAATATAAGAACTAGGATCATTATACATATTTTAAAGTAAGAATTGTTTTCTTAACATGTCTCCTTATGATGTGTCACAAGGCTAAACAAATACCAATTGCTCATTGAATTTTTTCAAATTGGTACATTGTGCTGATTTTGTGCATGTCAAAAAAATCAATGCAAATTGGGCACATTTTGCCTTCACAATAACAATGACAAAACTCAAAATCTTAAAATCTAGTCTTTACTGACAACTTCTACTGACAGATTCAGGAATCTGTCAATAAAGACATGAAATTTTCAGAACCCTGTTGGGATTTTCATATCACATTCCAGGCTCCATGACAACCTAAATTTTAAATTATCAAAGCATGCTAAATAACATTTTGGAGAGATGTGACCTTCAAGGATCAGTAAATATATACCAAATCATATTATTGAGTTAGGAATAAAATGAATACACCATTTGATGCCTTTTTTTATGCTGATTATGAATATAATAATCATTTCTATCAGAAATGATTTTCAGCCCCCCCCCCGTAACCTAACCCCCACCCCTATATGTGCAAATATATATCCTGAATTGATATAGGGGGATTATAGGAAATTCATTTCCAATAGAAATGGTTGTTATATTTGTAATCAGCATAAAAAAAAGGCATTGAATGGTATATTCACTTTATCTGAAACTCAATAATATGATTTAGTATATATTTACCCAAGGATCATGCTTCTCTTGTGTTCTTCATTTGAAAATCCCATCTATTAGTTATCTGTCAATTGCGATTTTAATTTCCATGTTTTTGTATAACTTATCTATATTGCAAGACCAGTATACTGAGTACCTATTTCTTTTTTCAGTTCTTAATCACAATTTCTACTGATGATAGAGAATAATTTGGCATATCAGCCACAAAGTAATGTAAAATATTACCTTAGATATTGGCAAGTATTTTCTTTGTTAGATCTTCTTTAATTAAAGAAGATCTTTGTTAGATCTTCTTTAATTTTATTTAAATCTCTGACATACCAGAGAACTGAGGAAAATATCTTTCTTGTCAAGCCAGAGACTGAGAACAGAAAATTTCAACCACAAAAGTGCATGTAATCAGTCGAAAAATGCTTCACTGTTTCAGATATTGGAATCTGTCATTGAAGACTGAATCCTACCAATTTTGAGTTCTAGTATTCTGAAAGACAAAATTCACCCAATTTGCACCTATCTGGTAACACTGTCTCTGAATTTTTTTTTTTTTTTTGGACTCATCCCTGCAAGATCTAATTTCCCCTGAATTCCGAACTATAAAAAAAAAATTATGATGAAAATATGCCAACAGCGCATTTTTGCTTCCTGTGGTGTGCTTTTTAATGTCAGGCACCTGGCATCACTGTTGTAAAGCTGAAAATAATTTTTTTGTACTTCATTTAAGCAGAAGATCTTATTTGCAAGGTTTCACTTTTATACCACATGAATTTTTAGGTAAATTTGCAGTTGGCCTTATAATTTAGCTAAGATGAAAGTGAAAATGTCATTTGATGCCTTTTTTATGCTCTTTCACAATTCCATAATTGTTTCTGGGGCTAGTTGAATTTTGAGTCCTTAAAAGGGCCCCAAAGGTATTTCATTCTTGTAACCACAAAAAGAAGTTATCAACACTAGTTGAGTTATTGAAAGTGGTTAAAAACATAGCAGTAGTGGTAAATTTTTACCAAATCATATTATTGACTTTCAAATAAAGTAAACATACCAATTGATGCCTTTTTTTATGCTCTTTCCAAATATAATAATTATTTTTGTTGGAAATGAATTTTACCACCACCCCTATATATACCAATTCAGGGTATATATTTGCACATTAGGGGGTGGGGGTAAATTTTATTTCTCATGTAAATGGGAGGTAAGCTTAAACTTTACCCCCACCCCCCTAATGTGCAAATATATACCCTGAATTGGTATATATAGGGATGGGGGTAAAATTCATTTCCAACAAAAATGATTATTATATACGGAAAGAGCCTAAAAAAAGGCATTGAGTAGTATGTTTACTTTATTTGTAAGTAAATAATATGATTGGGTAAAAATTTACCACACTAGTTTATAAATAAGTTGTTCAACAGTAACATAGTCCAAAAATACTTATTTACAACAATTTCAACCTCATTTATTAGGCAACTCAAATATAAACTGTTTTCCTACTGTTTCAAGTTTTTTAAATACTGTTGACAACAATAGCACTGAATTTTGTGATTTGAAACTTTGTGATTTTTAACTTTGTGATTTTTTAAAGGAGGTAGGTACTTCAAATTACCTTCCCTGGACATTCTTTATCCTGTAGACTTATCCCTGGAAGTTTCATTTTCATAACCTAACCCATTTCCAAGATAGCCTAAAGTAACTAAAGTAGAATTTTACCAAAATAAGTACAAAGAACAGTATAGATTTAGGACCAGTCCCAGTCATAACAAGACATTTTAGTAAAACAATTCTCACTTCATAATATGCAAAATTATCCTCGTTAACATATTTTCCAGGGGGAGCACCTTTATCCTCACTATTTTCCTTGTTTTTTCAGTTTTTCAATCACATTTTTCACTATTATGTCTTTTCTCCAAGTCTTGAAAAGTGTTTATAATACAAACAAACACAAGCCATCTAGTTGACCTAACCAAATTTATTATTGTTAGCTTATTTGTATCTTTTTGGTAGATGGCAGTGATGGTATTTAACTTTGATATATAGAATATTTGAAAACAGATAAAGCTGTCATATTTCTTTATTTTTCATAATTTTGTTAAAAAAAATTGTACAACAGTGAAAATAGTGAGGATAAAGGCTCCCCCCCCCGGAAAATATGTTAACTAGGATTATTATGCATATTATGAAGTAAGAATTGTTTTCTTGGCATATCTTGTTATGACCAGGACTGGTCCTAAATTCATACCCAAAGACTAATACCAACCTTCAGAATTAGAAAATTTATATATAAAGCCTTGGGCTATGTCTTACCCTTTAGGAGAGATAGGGTGCCAATGTCAGCAGCAATAATAGTGTTTATAAATAGTCTAGTGATGCAGAGAAATATGCTAGGCTACTCTTTAATAATTATTAGAATATTATATTTAGTTTAGAGGAGGCCATGCAGAAGAATTTTACTATTAAAAATGAAATAAAATAATCATTACTGTATCTGTTGCATCCCAGTTCCAAATAAGGGTAGATATAGCTTTCATCTAGGGATATTTACAAGGGGGCTTGAGGGTGGGCCCCCTGAAGTCTAAAGCTTTCTTGCTTTTCTGGACACCTCTTAGTCAAATTATTACCTCAAGTTACAGCATCCATCAATCAAGATACACACATAGTTGGTGGTTCAGTATTGAAGTGAGTAGAAGCATCAGAGGCATCCCATGGTATTGTACACCAGTCTTGTTTTCATATACGGAAGCGGGGGTTTGGGGGGCGGCAGCCCCCCAACTGCACCTCCTAATCCCTGTATGTTTTAAGGTTCGAACTTGTGACTCAGCCTCTTTAACAGCCCCCCAACTGTGCCTCCTAATCCCTGTACGTTTTAAGGTTCGAACTTGCGACTCAGCCTCTTTAACTCTTTAGAAAACGTAGCTTTTTTCAAATAATTTCTGCACGTTTTTGTACAGTTTATTACTTATTTAACTCTTTAGAAAACGTAGTTTTTTTCAAATAATGTTATCAAAGCAGTGGAGACTTACCTGTAACCTGAAGGCCAACTGTGATATTCTTCTGGAGACACCTGTTGATCCGAAGTATTTAATAGATTGTATTTAAAAAATAAACTGAGTTTCATTTTTAAGCTTTAAATTCAATATAAACTCAACGCCTCGCTCTTTATGCTAAAGTTTTTATTGTTTAAAAAAAAGAATTGTGAGACAGTCAAACTTTTGCGTAAAGAGCGAGGCGTTGAGGAGGGCACAGCCCCTTTCATATACGGAAGCGGGGGTTTGGGGGGCGGCAGCCCCCCATCTGCACCTCCTAATCCCTGTACGTTTTAAGGTTCGAACGTGTGACTCAGCCTCTTTAACAGCCCCCCAACTGTGCCTCCTAATCCCTGTACGTTTTAAGGTTCGACCTTGTAACTCAGCCTCTTTAACTCTTTAAAAAACGTAGTTTTTTTTAAATAATTTAAAAAAGAAACTGAGTTTCTTTTTTAAACTTTAAATTCTGTGTATAAAAAATTTCCTCTGACGGGGAATCGAACACGGGTCTTCCGCCTGACAGTCAGGAGCATCGACCACTGTACCAAAGACACACAATTGTTATTGTATTTTTAGTGTGTGGAATCTATTTTTGACGCAAGCAAATACCCACAAAACTTGATATTTGGTTTTTGGAAAACAGGGAAGGAGTGATCGGATTGAGCTGAAATTTCGAGAATAAGCTCCCAGGCCCCAGGAAAACTGATCTTCTAAATTTCAGCCTGATCGGACAACGTTAAAGGGAGGCTGTGGTGGGAAAATTTAACATGGGCTCTTATAGGACAACGAGGTTTTTCGTAAATTTCAATTTGGGGGATAATTTTTTCGGTCTGAAAATATCAAAAGGCCCTAACAGGTCGAATTCGGCTTCGAATGAGTCCTCATTCACTCGGATCCATTGCCAACTGTGGCCTGTAAGCGTGGCTAATAAAAAAAAGAGAGAAGTGAACATTAAGTGGCTATATCTGGTTTTTGGAAAGCAGGGAAGGAGTGATCGGATTGAGCTGAAATCTCGAGGATAAGCTCCCGGGCCCTAGGAAAGCTTAACCTCTAAATTTCCCCAATCGGACAACGTTAAAGGGGGGCTGTGGTGGGAGGGTCGAAACTTTCGGCCCAGTTTACCCCATGAAGATAAAGTCGGAGGAGGATGAAATTTTGCACGTTTCTTAGTTGGAGCTTGGGCTAAAAAATGCAATCACCTCCGTCTCTCTCCGACCGCTAGGACTGGAAATCGCTTAACATTGTGGTGGGTTGCCTCTTTAAAGAGGCACAAGTGTGCCTCCTTGATTATAAATTATTATTAGTATAAAATAATAAAAATTATTGTTACTTTCACCCTTTGCTTAATTCGATATTTTGTACTTTGTTGTTGTTGCTTTGATACTAATTTTGATACTTTGATGAGAGATTAATGTTGAAAAGAAAAATATTATTTGAAAATGGGGAGTTTTTTAAAAACTTAGGACTTTTTGCAATAAAAAAACGAACAAAGATTAATTAAAAAAATAATTCCAAAAGTTTCTTTTCCCCCATTCTCTCCGAAAGAATTGGGGTTATGTACTTCTAATGAACAGTGTCTTCACTACAAACAAGAGTATGGCTACTGCCCGTTGCCCAATGGTAAAAGTATCATTTTCATGCTTAAATAAACAATTCTCCTACTTAGAATTATCATTTTCTTACTTAAGTGGCTACAAAGTTCGGCAAAATTAGTTTACCGTTTTTATTATAAAAAAAAATTTTTTTTTTAACTGAAAGTAAGAAGTGACATTAAAACTTAAAACGAACAAAAATTGTTCTGTATATGAAAGGGGCTGTCCCCTCCTCAACGCCCTGCTCTTTATGCTAAAGTTTTGTATTGTTTTTAAAAGTAGAGCTGCCCCTTTCATATACGGAATAATTTCTGTTTGTTTTAAGTTTTAATGTCGCTTCTTACTTTCAGTTAAAAAAAACTTATTTTTTTATTTAATTTCTGAAAGTTTTTTAGTTAATGCAGGTTTTGAATTTGGCTCACCATACATGAATAATTAGAATGAAATTAGCATAATAATTTTACTTTTTTAGACTAATAATAACCTTATAATAACCTAAGTTTTATTTTTGTTCCAGTTATTTAAGAATGACTCCTGAATCACAAAGGCTGTTTAATTAGAATAATAACCTCTTTTAACAGTTAAAAAAGAAAGTGTAGCGTAAGAGCGAGCTATTGAGGAGAGTCAACCAATCTCATATACGTAATATTTTCTGTTCCTGTTAAGTTTTAATACTGCTGCTTACTTTCAGTTGAAAAAACTTTATTTTTATTTAATTTTGGAAAAAAAGAAATATTTTGAAATGGGCAATTTTGAAAAACATGAAACTTTGACAATCACAAAGGAACAGAAATTAATTTAAAAAAAAAAATTCTGAAAAAGAAGTTTTGTAAAGAGAAGGAAAGGCCATATTAAATTAAGATCAGAAGAAACAGAAACCTACGATAACTCAAACTCAAAAATATAAAAGAATAAATAAATCTCAAAACGAGTAAAGCTTAAGTTGAATATGCAAATAAAGCTTAGAGCGAACAAAAATATTTTGCTATTGAGGCATAAATAAAACCCAAACCGAACAGAAATTAAATAAACAATCATAGCAAACAAACAAACAATAGTTACTAATATAAATGAGTAAATAAATCTTAGAAAAAGTAAAACTTAGATCGAAAATGCAAATCCAGCTTGAAACGAACAAGAATCTCTACAAAGAAGAGTTTGAGGTTTGCCTCCTTCTTTCGCTGTAAAAGTCTAAAACCTACTGCGTTATTGGCGCTTTAACGAAAATGAATTATATTGCAATTATTTTCTTTGGTACTTACTACAACATTGAAAACAAACATAAAAATTGCAGTAAAATTAAATTTTGAACTGATGACCTGTCAGCAATTAATATCATTATGTATCAAATATTTTGTTTAATTTTATTAGTTCTTTCCAAGACTATTTAAGACAAATATAGCTTCACTACAAACAAGAGTTTGGATATTGCCCCCTTCCCTAGCTGTAAAACTCCAAAGCCTACTACGTCATTGGTGCTTCACTGAAAACGAATTATATTGCAAATATTTTCTTTTCCAATTATTGCAGCATTGAAAATGAGAATAAAATTACAGTGAAATAACATCTTGAACTGAAGATCTTTCAACAATTATTAGCATTGTATATCAAACGTTCAGCTTGATTTTATTTTTACTTTTCAAGACTGTTCAAGACACATATAGTTTTCAGTAAAGCGCCAATGACGCAGTAGGTTTTAGACTTTTAAAGCGACAGAAGGTGGCAAAACCCAAACTCTTGTTTATAAATTCAGGAATATTTTCAGGAATCCTTCGTTTCAAAGACATTTCCCTACTTGTGTTCAGTTCGTAACTCAGAGCTTAATAAAAATAGTATTTCCAGAACCAGTGAAAAATCTTTTCTTTTCAATAGTTCACTCATCTAAAACGGTTTTTAAGTTCTAGAAATTTTTTTCCCAATCCTACAAAATTAAAGAAAACTAACCAATCGGAGTGAAGCGACGGCTGAAAAACTGATATATGTAAATAAGTGAATAAATTTATCCATTGACTAAGGTCGCACAGTGTATAATTTATCAACTTATTTACATATATCAGTTTTTTGCCCGCCGCTTCACTCCGATTGGTTATTGATAAAACCAAAGACGTCGACCAATTATCAGCCTCAACCACGGTATCGGCCTTTTAGTTTTCTTTGCATCCCTGATTGCCCTTTCTCGAGCTTCTTTTTCTTGTCAACCTCTTTATTCTGTATTGCCCTTTTCTCGGCATGATTTTATAGCTTCTTGACCTTTTAAATAATAAAAAATATAATTAAAAAAGAAAGATAAAAAATACCTATGAAAAGAAAAGCTTATCTATTCTTTTGGATGTGGGTCGGTTAGAGCACGCCTGTCCCATTTTCTGGCCCGACCAGCTTATTTTTTTTTTTTTTTTTTGTAGACACATTGTTCAAAGAAGAAGATGAAATGCAAAGCCTGGATGTATTCTCTTCTCTTGGTATTTTGCCTCAAGACAAACAATATCAGCATCATTCTGATCACGAAGACTTTTTAGTTGGCAGTTCTGCCAAAGAAGTCAAAGTGGCAGAAAATGAAGACAATCATTCCAGTAAACGACAAAAATATGGGACATGTTCTAGTAGTCCTGACGTGCAGTTGAAAATACAGAGGTCAAAGTTTAACGAGACCTATAAATTTGACACTGACAAAATCCGAATAAAATGGGATCAACAAATTTATCCTGAGGAATTTGATATGCCCCTGGTTTCTGAACAGAAGAAAAGGAAAATAGAAATAAGGAAAATTCACGTTGCTGAAAATAGTACTGAAAAATATCGTGACAGGCCTACGGAGACAGCCGTCAATAGCAGTAATAGTAGCCGTCATCAAGGCCAGTATCCATCTTTTGACTCGGTTCACTCTTTTGCTACAAACAAATCAAATCCTCAAAATAGTGGAAATTCGAAATTTATACCCACAAACAATGAAAAGTTGTATCATTCAAAGCGAAAAGCAGGAGTGCAGCACAACGAATAGAAACGAAATGAAGCCCATGGCTATTCATCACCACAGTCTAGAAGGAGTAGTAGAAATAGAAACAGAAATAGCAGACTCCATCAAGGCCAGTATCCATCGTTTGACTCAGTTCACTCTCCTACTACAAATAGATCAAAATCGCAAAAAAGTGAAGTAGTATTAGAAATAGTAACAGCAATAGCAGCCTTCATCAAGGCCAGTATCCATCGTTTGACTCAGTTCACTCTTTTGCTACAAATAAATCAACTTCGAAAAAAGGTGAAAATTTGAAATTTATGCCCATAAACAACGAAAAGTTGAATTCTTCAAAGCGAAAAGCAGGAGTGCAGCACAACGAAGAGAAACGAGATGAAGCCCATGGCTATTAATCACCACCGTCTAGAAGGAGTAGTAGATATAGCAACAGCAGTTGCAGTCTTCATCAAGGCCATTATCCATCGTTTGACTCAGGTCACTCTCCTACTAAAAATAGATAAAAATTGAAAAACTGTGTAAAATGGATACTAATGCCCAGAAACTACGAATAGCTGAATCCGTCAAAGCGAAAATCAGGATTGCACCACAACGAAGAGAAACGAACGGAATCCCTTGGCTCTTCATCACCACCGTCTAGAAGCAGTATTAGAAATAGTAACAGCAATAGCAGCCTTCATCAAGGCCAGTATCCATCGTTTGACTCAGTTCACTCTTTTGCTACAAATAAATCAACTTCGAAAAAAGGTGAAAATTTGAAATTTATGCCCATAAACAACGAAAAGCTGAATTCTTCAAAGCGAAAAGCAGAAGTGCAGCATAACGAAAAGAAACAAGATGAAGCCCATGGCTATTCATCACCACCGTCTAGAAGTAGTATTAGAAATAGAAACAGCAATAGCAGACTTCATCAAGGACAGTATCCATCGATTGACTCAGTTCACTCTTTTGCTACAAATAAATCAACTTCGAAAAAAGGTGAAAATTTGAAATTTATGCCCATAAACAACGAAAAGTTGAATCCTTCAAAGCGAAAAGCAGGAGTGCAGCACAACGAAGAGAAACGAGATGAAGCCCATGGCTATTCATCACCACCGTCTAGAAGCAGTTGTAGAAATAGCAACAGCAATATTAGTCTTCATCGAGGTCATTATCCATCGTTTGACTCAGGTCACTCTCCTGCCACAAATAAATCAAAATCGAAAAAAAGTGAAAATTTGAAATTAATGCCCATAAACAACGAAAAGTTGAATCCGTCAAAGCAAAAAGCAGGAGTGCAGCACAACGAAGAGAAACGAAATGAAGCCCATGGCTATTCATCACCACCGTCTAGGAGTAGTTGTAGAAATAGTAACAGCAATAGCAGCCTTCATCAAGGCCAGTATCCATCGTTTGACTCAGTTCACTCTTTTGCTACAAATAAATCAAATTCGAAAAAAGGTGAAAATTTGAAAATTATGAACATAGACAACGAAAAGTTGCATTCTTCAAAGAGAAAATCTGGAGTGCATCACACCGAATAGAAACGAGAGGAAGCCCTTGGCTATTAATCATCACCGTCTAGAAGGAGGAGTAGATATAGCAACAGCAATAGCAGTCTAGCAGTTGTAGCCATTATCCATCGTTTGACTCATTTCACTCTCCTACCCCAAATAGATCAAAATCGCAACAATGTGAAAAATTTAAACTAATTCTCTTAAACAACGAAAAGTTGAATCCTTCAAAGCTAAAATCAGGATTGCACCACAACGAAAAGAAACGAACGGAATCCCTTGGCCATTAATCACCACCGTCTAGAACCAGTATTAGAAATAGTAAAAGCAATATCAGACTTCATCAAGGCCAGTATCCATCGTGTGACTCAGTTCACTCTAGTGCTACAAATAAATCCAATTCGAAATAAGGTTGAAAATTTGAAATTTATGCCCATAGACAACGAAAAGTTGAATTCTTCAAAGCGAAAATCAGAAGTGCAGCACAACGAAAAGAAACGAGATGAAGCCCATGGCTATTCATCACCACCGTCTAGAACCAGTTGTAGAAATAGTAACAGCAATAGCAGCCTTCATCAAGGCCAGTATCCATTGTTTGACTCAGTTCACTCTCCTGCTACAAATAAATCAAATTCGCAAAAAAAGTGAAAATTTGAAATTTATGCCCATAAACAATGAAAAATTGTATCTTTCAAAGCGAAAGGCATTGCAACATACCGAAGAGAAACGAAAGGAAGCCCTTGGCTATTCATCACCACCGTCTAGAAGTAGTAGTAGAAATAGTAACAGCAATAGCAGCCTTCATCAAGGCCTGTATCCATTGTTTGACTCAGTTCACTCTCCTGCTACAAATAAATCAAATTCGCAAAAAAAGTTAAAATTTGAAATTTATGCCCACAAACAATGAAAAATTGTATCTTTCAAAGCGAAAGGCATTGCAACATACCGAAGAGAAACGAAAGGAAGCCCTTGGCTATTCATCACCACCGTCTAGAAGCAGTATTAAAAATAGTAACAGCAGTAGCAGCCTTCATCAAGGCCAGTATCCATCGTTTGATATAGTTCACTCTTTTGCTACAAATAAATCAACTTCAAAAAAGGTGAAAATTCGAAATTTATGCCCATAAACAGCGAAAAGTTGCATCCTTCAAAGCGGAAGGCAGAATTTCAGCACACCGAAGAGAAACGAAAGGAAGCCCATGGCTATTCATCGCCACCGTCTAGAAGTAGTAGTAGAAATAGTAACAACATTAGCAGCTATCATCTAGGCCAGTATACATCGCTCAACTCTGCTCACTCTTCTGGTTCAAATAAATCGAATTCACAAAGAAGCACAAATATTTGTACCCCAGAAGACAAAGTGGCATTACAGCACAACGATGAGAAACCAAAGAAAATTCATGATTTTTCTACACCACACTTTGGAAACAATAGTCAAAGTAGAAACAGTAATGGCAACAATCATGAAGGCAAGTGTCTGTCTGTTGAATCAGTTCTCACTCAAGGTTCAGAAAATTCTACGCCTAAACAAAGTAAGAAATTGCCTCCTACAAAATTCAAAAAAGATTTCAGTCACAGTGACGTAAAACCAAACAGAACCGAGGAAATTTCATCGTCAGTGTTTGAACACAGAGTCAAGAACAAACTCAGCGCTAGCCATCATCATCGGGGCTATCCCACATCTGATGAAAAATCTGCAGCGAATAGGAGGGAAAATTCCAGACGTTCAGAGCTGGAAACCGATTCTGATCATCACAAAAAGATATTGAAGACAACTGCTGACCCTAAAATATCATTGAAAAGTTCTAGCAGAGAAAATGGAAAGCAAGATAAGGAAACTTCTCAGGTTGAAAAAGAATTTTATATATCTAAGAGGACATTGGAGAAAGGCTCTTCGAAAGACGCTCCAGGTTAGTGTTTTTCTTCTGTTTAAAATAAAACACGCCCGTTTTTTAAGCACCCACCACATGAAAATATTTTTTTTTTCCTCCTATACCCATCAAAGGTCTGCGCAATTTCTAAGATTTTTTTTCGGGGGGGGGGGGGGTGGCATTTTGAAGAGTGTGAAGCTTTTAGGGGGGCAGTATCACATTTTTGTCAACGTTGAATTGTGAAATAAATCCGCAAAACCAATTAGTCGAATTTGAATATTTTTCTGTAAATCTGTCGATTCCCAGTTAAAGGTTTGCTTTCTTAAGTTGCTTGGTGCTGTATGTTCTTAGCTTTTTTTCTGATTTTTCGCCCACATTTTTATGTTTTTAATTTAGTGCCCGATTTTTACCAAAACTGCAAGAGCAAATGTGGATTTTTTTTTCATTGAAAATTTTATCCTGATTCCTGATTATTTGCCACATCCTAATTAGTTGCTAAAGTGTAAAAAATCAGTAATTTGCCACAATGTAAAAAACTGATTTTTTATTATCACTATCCGTGGTACTTTAAAGTTTCGTTTTTTTATATCTGATATTTTTCTACCAATATTAGTTTTTTTTAAGAGGTTGTTTAGTATTACTGTGCTTGTAACTGTGTATAAATAATAAATATAAATGATGTGTGTTTTTTTTTCAGGGGTAATAGTATCGACCCAGTGGTTCTATAATATCGCAAGAGGGTTAATTCGAACGTAAATTAAAAGTTAAATGTCTTTGTTAATTAAAAAAAAAAAAAAAAAATAGAATCACTTTTACAAAAAAAAAGCATTTTGTTTCGCGCGGAATTTTGTTTTGCTAATTTCCCTTTTTTTTAAATTTATAAAGGTAATTAAATAAAATTAAATTAATCAATGCAATTAGTATTTAAAGTAGTTAAGAATTTATTATTAGTCTTGCAACAGTAGTCATGCATCAAATACCATTGAAGTAAAGAGCAAATGTTCTTTACTTCAATTTAGTAATGTATGAAGGAACATACAATTGCGTGCACAATTTATTTCTAATATATGATAAAATAATAATGAAGTATATATAGTTTATATATAGAATAATATAGTTTGTTAGAATATAGTTTAATTTACGGCTGGGGTAAGGAAAAAACTTTGGCCTCGTAAAAAACAGAATCGAATAAGCTTAACTCAATGGCATTTATATAAATGCCGCTTCTAATGCTAATTCAAATCTAATATCTTTAATGAATATATGGAATGAAGAACGAAGAGTTAAATGACTAACAAACCCAATCGCAGGTGAAGAGAAAGTGGTCACGTACACAGGATTTTTTCGTGGTGGGGGGGGGAATAGTTTTTTTTTCTGTGAAAATCATTTTAATTTCTCGCTGTCTTGCCAGCTTTGGGATACAAGTGTTGAAGATAAAGGTGGTGTGTAATTCGTAACTATTTCGTTCGTTGTTATAGCTGTATATCTGTAACAAAAAAGAAAGAAAAAATTGGCCGCAAATGGAATCTGGCCACTCACCTTCAATTCAAGATAATTTAATAATAAAAAATTATTATTGTTTTTTGTTCAATTTTTTTTTTTTAAAATCATGTGAAAAAAAGATAATATAGCAATCTTTAAAATCAATAATTTTTTAATACAGTATAAAAATGACACTCATAAAACAATTGAACTACTAAAAAACTAAAACACGAGAAAAAAAAACACTAACGCCTTTAAATCAAAATTAAGATCCAAGCAGTAATAAAAACTACACAGAAACAACTAAACATTCTCAAAATGTTATTGTATACGTCCACGTAAGAACATATGGCTGATCCTCTCCACCTTCTGAAAAACACTGAGACTCGTTTCATGAAAGCCGGTCGACTTCGAACTTTGGGTACCACTTCCGAGGAAATGACACTTGCTCCAAGAGAGATCGGGCCCAATGAAGTCAGTTGGGTTGCCAACCTTGGCCATTTGACTCCTGTTTCAGAGGAGCTCATGGTTGAAGATGACAAAGGTAATTTACAATCTTTCCTGATTCCTCCTATTTCTGATTCTGACGTCTTTGTTGCTAGTAGAGGTAAGAACCATTTCAGCAAAGTGCTTCAAATAATTAAAAAATTTAAATGTACCAGTTTTTGTTGTATCGAGTGCTAAACAAAAACAAAAAAATGATGTAGGCTCATGTCCACAGCTTCAAAAGGTATAGTCCTTTGAAAAATTCAATCTTTACGGACTAAAAGCGGTGTCAAATCCACCTAATGAATTCTGGCTATTTATGTTCACAGTTCAAAGAGGCGACACTGACAAAATATAGCACTGCCCTAAAACTGCTATAGGGTAGACGATTTATTCTCCAGGGATTAAATTTGTAGTTTGTCTAAATAAAAGGTAATAAAGAATTTAATAGTTTATTATACTAATTATACTAATACTCGATAAAAACAAACAACGCGGAAAGGAAACAGAAAAATACATAAAAATATAAATGTTTTTACTTTTATAACTTTAATAAATAAAACAATATTATCATTTTGATTACTAAATATCAGTATATGTATATTAAACTGACAATACAAATTCATTTGTATTTTTTTCAGTAAAGTGCAAGTTATGTTCTGGCCTTGGGAAGGCATAGGGGTTTTGAGCTCAACTTATTTTAATTTCTGCTCGTTTTGAGTTTGACTCGGTTATTTATTGTAATTACTGTTCATTTTCGGGTTTAATTTATTTATCGATGCTGATTTGTGGTAGTTTCACGCTTGGTAAATTATTTGATTTTATTTTTTCTCATTTTTTGTTTAATGGAGTTCTTTACTTTTCTTTGAAAACTAATTTTATGGAAAAAGTTTTTTTAATTAATCTATATTAACAATAATAAATAAAATAGGACCATCTCCAAAGGCCCTATTATTATGTAGTTACAAAGCAAAGATGTATAATATGAATTAAAAATTAGCTATCGAGAATAAAAAAGAAATGAGTCTTAATGGAAGACAAAGAAAAGAAAGTTAAGAACATACTCAAATACCAATTTTCAGCATTTTTTAAGAACAAGTAAAAAGAATAACTGGACTGTAACTACAGGGATGCTATAATACATAATGGTGTGTGTCAATAGTACATTGAATCCCCTTCTGGTCTCCCGACTACTATGCAAATTGATCTTGAACCTATCCCTAGTGCCACCCACACTGCAAAATCTGATACAACCTAGCCAGCCACAGACAGTGTCCACAGGCCTCCTCATCCTTTTTAAGGTTCTTATATTTTTCTCTGATACCTCCGGATATTTTGTAATGTTCGTCTGGATGGCTTGGTACTTTCCCCTCACTGCTTCGCCAAATACTTGAACGGCAGAATGGTGCTATTAGATCATTTTGTGGAATAGGGAACCAAGATTCTGCCAGGTCACGGTAAAGTCTAATTAATATAATGCCTGAAGCTGTAGTTCGTGATTTTTATACAATGAGTTTTGTGTATAAGTGTTGGCTGCCTTCAAAAATGTTTTATATGACTATTTCGTCAATGTTCTAATGTTCATTGTCACTAAACTCGAACAAGTGGAGATATTGAGGTTCCTCGCCTAGTTTCTAGTGGCACTACTTTTTCAGTTATTTATAGAGGGGCTCAGCTGTGGAATAAGCTTGTCCCAAGTACCAAGGAATTACCCATTAGTCAATTTAAATCTGAGCTACGTGTTTGGTTGCTAGATAAGTATACCTTTGAAACAGATTGAGATTGATGGAATTAAATTTGACAGTAATTGTTTATTGGTGTTTTTTTTTTTTTTTTTTTTTTTTTTTTTATCTTTTGTTAGTAGGACACCCCCGCAAGCGACGCTTTTGGTGTGCTACCGATTGATTTTGTCTCTGTTTTTTTTTTTTTTTTTTTTTGATAATAAATTGCTATTACTGCATCCTCCAACTCCTATTTCAAATCGCTTGTCAGATAAAACGGTTGTTTCTGGAACTCATAGTAGTAAACATAAAATTAATAAAATACGTTACCATTTCCCTCGTTTTTATTAAGTAACGCAGAAAGCCTTAATTTTGAAAAACTTATTGAGCTTGAAATTACGGCGAATAAGCTAGCATCAGATTTAATTTGTATAACCGAGGTTCAGTCCCAAAACCTGGTTACTCTGAAGATGGCTTATTCTAATGAGTTTACTAAACTTTGCCCACATGATCTTTACCTTGGTAAAAAGGGAGAGGTGTAATAATTTTTTGTCGTAATAATTTGCCGCCAAGGGAAGTAAAAGTTCCAGGAATAAATGAGTATGATGAAATAATTTGGATTAAAGTTTATCACGCTCATTAATTAATATTATTGATGGTTGTTTCTATTATACACCCTGCCAAAAATCGGAGCAGCGTAAAGATTTCTTGGAAAAAGTCCATGCATCGCTTGATTACCTCCAATCCAAAAATCCTAATGCTAGAATCCTACTAACTGGTGACGGAAATGAACTAAACACGAGTGATCTTTGTCTGGAAGCTAATTTAAAACAAATTGTTAATATCCCGACAACAAAATACGGTACTTTCCTTGACGTTATTTACACAAAGACGCATGAATTCTATCAAAGACCCAATTCCCTTCCCCCACTTGGTGGTAGTTACCATGTTACGCTTTCACTAAATTGATGAATTTAAGTATCGACCAATTACTGATAGTGGTCTGCTCAAGTTTTTAACATGACTTTCAGAAGAGCAACGGGGAGACGTATTTGCTGCCGACGAATCGAATAAGAAAGTCAAAGTTTTTCAAGAAAAAATTATTTGCTCCATTTTCCAGAGGTGAAAATGAAAAGATGTTCTAATGATAAGCCCTATATAAACGATACATTAAAAATTTTAAATCCGAAAAGAATTAAGACTGTTTCGCCAAGGAAAAACTGAAGAAGGTAACCTACTAAGGAAAATCTCTAAAAAGCAGATTCGGAAAGCTTCAGCCCAGTATTACCGTAATAGAGTAAGCGAACTCTTTAAAGCAGAAGCGAAGCAGTGGTATAATACAGTCAAGAAAATCAGTGGTAAAACAGTTTATAATGTTGATTTTAATCTTGATGTTCCTGAAACTACGGCTAATTCACTAAATAAACACCTCGCCGCTAGCACCAGACCAGGACTTCCCAGTAATACAACCTATTGATGTTGAGACAAAAATACGTACACTAAAGAGAACTTCAATATGCCTCCTTGATATTCCGAATGATTTAGTCAAAGCATTTCCTGATAAACTATCAAAACCTTATTAAATATTTTTACATACATACAGAAGAAATATACATACAGTCAAAATATTTTGGATTTCTATGGAGTTACACCAACTTCATTAGCAGCGATATCCTCTAAACTGTATAAGAGCTTCGTAGCAGATTGGCTTAAAGAGACGATCCTTTTACCGATAGAACAACAATTCGGAAACACGAAAGGTTTATCAACGACACATTACCTGGTCAGTCTTCTCGATACTGTATATAAACTACTTGACGAGCCAGTAAAAATATTTTAATATTTTTACATTTAGCATACAGAAAGGGGTTGGTTTGGATTTCTATGCGAGTCCAACCCATTTCCTTGACAACGACATTTTCTAAACTGTAAAAGAGCTTCGCAGCAGATTGGCTTAAAGAGACGATCCTTGAACTTATAGATGAACAACTATTCGGAAACACGAAAGGATTATCAACGATACATTACCTGGTTTTTCAACGATACATTACCTGGTCAGTCTTTCTCGATATTGCATATAAACTACTTGACGAGCCAGATACCTGGCTCAATCTCCTTGCAATCGACATCCAAAAGGCTTTTGATCTTGTTAGTCGTAATATTTTAGTTGAAAAATTGCTGAATGAGTTTAAAGTACCTCATTTTCTAGTCAATACTATATTGCATCTTTCCTGTCAAATAAAAGTCATGTTGTTAAGTATGAAAATGCTTATTATGATTCCATATGTCTTGTGGAGTTCCGCAGGGTACACACCTAGGTCCTTGACTATTTTTGGTAATAATCAACAATCAGGCTAATGAATC
>NC_142812.1:25568649-25615455 GCF_049724085.1 Artemia sp. Qi Xiang Cuo | reverse complement strand
GGTTTTATTTTCTATATGAAATAAGCATTATTTTATGAATTATCGAGTTGACGTGGCGCATGCACCGCTCGCACACACACACACACACACACATTCGCACACACTTACACACACACAGATGCGCACACACACACACACCCACACGCACACACATCGGGGGTGGGGGGAGATTAACATTTTAACATCTCTGACATACACTTTTACAGTGTTGAAAAATGTCGAAAAGGCTAATTCATTGCAATTAAGAAGCAATACTATTTTTGTCTCGTTAGTAAGCTATTTAGTACAATGTTTATAGCAAACAAAGAAACACACTTAGAATATATAGAACAATATAGAGAATAGAGAATATACAATATAGAGAATAGAGAATATACAATATAGGGAATATAGAACAATATAGAGAATATATTAGAACAATAGGGAATAATTTTACACAGAATTTGTTTGTTATGGAAAGACAGTGTGTCTTCGTCGCTATTTGATTTTTATAGCATATGAGTTGTCTCTGGATACTTCATCTCCCCAAGTCCTCCTCCCATGTGTGCACTATAGGTGGCACCATGTGTGCACACATGGTGCACAGTGAAACAGAAATTATCTTTTGTATAAGGGGGGGGGGGGGCAAGAACAGTATGGAACATTTTAATATCTCTGACCTATAATATCTCTACCTAAACCTAGTTAAACGGTAATTGATTTGGCCGATACACACACACGCACACACACACCCACACGCACACACATCGGGGGTGGGGGGAGATTAACATTTTAATATCTCTGACATACACTTTTACAGTGTTGAAAAATGTCAAAAAGGCTAATTCATTGCAATTAAGAAGCAATACTATTTTTGTCTCGTTAGTAAGCTATTTAGTACAATGTTTATAGCAAACAAAGAAACACACTTAGAATATATAGAACAATATAGAGAATAGAGAATATACAATATAGAGAATAGAGAATGTACAATATAGAGAATATAGAACAATATAGAGAATATATTAGAACAATAGGGAACAATTTTACACAGAATTTGTTTGTTATGGAAAGACAGTGCATCTTCGTCGCTATTTGATTTTTATAGCATATGAGTTGTCTCTGGAGACTTCATCTCCCCAAGTCCTCCTCCCATGTGTGCACTATAGGTGGCACCATGTGTGCACACACGGTGCACAGTGAAACCAGCAATTATCTTTTGTATAAGGGGTGGGGGCAAGAATAGTATGGAACATTTAATATCTCTGACCTATAATATCTCTACCTAAATCTAGTTAAACGGCGATTGATTTGGTTAATAGAACATTAAACACAACATTTTTTATTATTTCTTTATTTACATATTGGAATTAACCTTTTAAAATTAGAATAGCCAAGGTTTTTGACGTTTTGAATATTCTCATTTATTTGATTGGAATTGTTTAATTATAAAATAAAATAATGACCTTTCGAGATTAAGGTCTCGTTAGATTTCAGTTCAATGTCTTCTTTTGCTTTGAATATTCTCGTGTATTTAATTGAAATTGTTTTATAATGATAAAAATAACATAATGAGCTGTTGAGGTCCAGTTTGAACTTCCTGCATTCAAAATTTGGTCCAAATTCAGGATCTAAATCCACACTTCTAATGCCCCTCCCCCACCTTCTAAGAAATAAATAGATCCACACACAACTGACATGTATGCGTAAAAATAAAATGGAATCATCTTACTCATTTAATTTTAGGATTCTCAAGGCTGTATGAGTAAGGATTTTATTTAATATTTATATATTTTATTTGGTATTCCACTGGTAGCGTTGATTTTCATCAAAGCTGATGTTTATAAAGGTTTTAGTAATAGCTTAAATCCATTAAAACACTTAAAACAAGGCGAGTACATGTCCCGCAGACGATGTTTGAGTTCCAATAAAACTGGTAATTTTTGAATTGTATACAGGCCTATAAAATTTCTAACATCCTGAAGGCTCATGTATCTCATTAGCCGAAATATATGCATGCTAATTCAGTTATATTGTGCCGCAAATTTTTTACATATCAATCATGAAATAGCATTATTCACCGCATGCATATAAGGAGTCGATTTACTAAATTATTAAAATATTTTTAGAATATCTGTTTAAAACTTACGTCGATAATCACAGCTAGGTTGCCAGATTCCTTCTCTGCTTTGGAATGGGGTGCGAGACGAATTACAGTTGATCTTTTTGCATTCAATGATTCAATTAATCCCGTCTCAGTCTTATCCAGAGTTTCATCCAATTTTGCGCGTTTTTGCTGCGATGCTTGATCAACAACATTCTAAAATGACACAATTTAATTAGCTACTTCAATTTGTACTTATTCAGAATATTAATGGAGGGCACTGAGCCTATCAATTCCATAGTACACAAAAAGTTGACAATTATAGATTTTTTTTTCTTATATGCACAGCTTTTAAAACTTTTTATATAGCTAAATTGCGAAATACTTAAAATCAAAGAAAAAAGGAAGAAGGAAGACTCCGACATAACCTAAACCAAAAAATTATTAAGTATATGAAGGGGGTCGCCCTCTAGTCAATATCTCGCCCCTTTACGCTAAAGTTTTTTTTTTAGCACTTTCAAAAGAGATATCTATTCTAATTAACCGGCCTTTGTGATTCAAGAGTTCGTGATTTGAACAAAATTCGAACTTTAGCGTAAAGAGCGAGTTATTGACTAGGGGGTAAACCCCTTAATATATGTGATAAAAACATATAAATACAGAAGTTTCGTTATGTAAGTTAATTCGTAAGTTAATTCATAACTCAATTTTGAGAAAGCCATTTTTAGCCAACAAATTTGTAAACATGCTCTTCTTAATCAGATAGTAAGAAAACATCCCTTTACAGGTAGAAGAACGTATGACTTGATTATTTTATTGGTGAAACTACCCGTCCTGTTTGAATATTAACACCTTTTTTCAGATGGAGAGGATGAAAAACGATTTGACTATTTTTATAGCGAAACTGACTGGCCCTGTTTTTGAATATTTACCGAAATTTGATGAAAAAAAAAAACAGGGACTTTTTAATTAGAATAGGAAGCTTTTTTGAAAGCGCTAACAACTTTAGCGCAAAGAGCAAGATATTGAGGAGAGGGGCGACCTTTCATATCTGGCGAAACTAATATGCAAATTCTATTTTAATTTTTCATATACAATGGCGAGACAAAAAAATAGATTTCTTTTTATTATAATAATTAGAAAATTTTACTCACCAGAAGTCGCTTAGAATATTCCATATCTATGTAAATGATTGCAAAAATATCGATACTAGTAGATTGAATGAACTATTCAAACTGTAGAAAGTTCTAATCTGAAACCTGAATATATACAAAAAAATAATTGAATATATTGGCAGCTAAAAAAGACGCACCGGTTTTTCTGGCACGGATTTACCCTAAAAAAAACAAACATGTATATCACGAAATAGACTACCGTTCGTAGTAATAGGTGACTGACCCGTGGTAAGCCAATGTACCGGTTAGACTACACACATATCCATGCCTCAGGCGAGAGGTAAGACAAATTACGCAAGCACGATTTGTATTCCCTATGGCCTTACTTGGGTGTTACCTCAGAAAACCCGTCTGGTAAGGCTTGTACCGGTCAATGTAACAGATGACTGACCCCTGGTAAGTCAATGTACCGGTTAGGCTACACTGTATATTCATGCCTCAGGCGAGTGGTAAGACAACTTACACAATCACGATCCGTATTCCCAATGGCCTTACTACTGACCTGGCCTTTTAATGTAACTTGGGCACTGGACCAAGGGCACCATTGTCACTCGAGAGCAACGTTAGGTGGGGATGTCGATATCACTTTCGTCACACCAATTCGTTTTAGTGTGAATCTGCCTGGTACTTATGAATGAATGGTTTCAAAGTAAACCCGTTTCATCAATATGAAAAAAAACGGGTTGGATGCATATGTCCCTTTCCTTTTGGACGATTAAATAAAAAAATAAATTTTTTTTTTAACTGAAAGTAAGGAACGACGTTAAAACTTAAAACGAACAGAAATTATTCCGTATATGAAAGGGGCTGTCCCCTCCTCAACGCCTCGCTCTTTACGCTAAAGTTTGACTTTCTTACAACTCCATTTTTTTTAACAATAAAAAACTATAGCGTAAAGAGCGAGGCGTTGAAGGGACAGCCCATTTCATATACGGAATAATTTCGTTCGTTTTAAGTTTTAACGTCGTTCCTTACTTTCAGTTAAAAAATTTTTTTTTTTTTTATTAAATTTTTGAACGCTTTTGAATTAATGAAGGTTTTGATCTTGGCTCATGGTACATGAATAATTAAAACAAAATTTGCATATTAATTTACTTTTATTTGGTTAAGTGGCTGTCTCGAAACTTGTTTAATTTTATTTACGAACGTTTTTATTAGTAATAAATATACGTAACTTACGAATTAACTTACGTAACGAACTTCTATATTCATATATTGTTTAATACGTATATTAGGTGGTTCGCCCCCTAGTTAATACCTTGCTCTTTAAGCTAAAGTTCAAATTATGTTCCAATTCTTTAAAAATGACCGCTTAATCACAAAGTCCGTTAATTAAAATAAATAGCTCTTATGAAAGTACTAAAAAATCTTTGGCTTAAAGAGCGAGGTATTGACTAGGGGATGAACCAAATCATATTTGTAATATTTTCTGTTCGTTTTAAGTTTTGATGTTGCTGCTGTTGCAGTTGAAAAACTTGTTTTTTTTTATATTTAATTTCTGATCTTTTTTTTAAATAATACTGGGAAATCCGGCATCCCCTTCATAGCAATGTCCCTTCCCCCATGAAAACTTCTATCATGGAAAGATCCTCCCACATAACCCCCGACCCCCTTCCCTCCCCCCCTGCCAGGAAAATTTCCCCCTCAAAACGTCTGTATACTTCCTAATAACCAATACTGTATGTTAACATTTGGTAAAGTTCATAACTTTCAGCCCTCCCCCCGGGAACTTGGGGGACTAATTCATCCTAAAAGACATACTTATAATATTTTCGAACATGCTGAACAAAACAGCTATCTCAAAATTTTGATTAGGTGACTTTGGGAAAAAAATGAGCGTGAGAGGGGGCCTAGTTGCCCTCAATTTTTTTTGGTCACACAAAAAGGGCACTAGAACTTTTAATTTTCATTTCAATGGGCCCTCCCACGATATTTTAGGACCACTGGGTCGATACGATCACCCCTGGAAAAAAAATTATTGAAAAAAATAATAATAATAATAAACACGCATCCGTGATCTTTCTTCATGCAAAAAATACACATTTTTGTAGATAGGAGCTTGAAACCTCTCCAGTAGGGTTCTCTGATACGCTGAATATGATGGTGTGATTTTCACTAAGGTTCTATAACTTTTAAGGGGTCTTTCTCCGTTTTTTCAAAATTAGCCAAATTTTCTCAGGCTTGTAACTTTTGATGGTTAGACTATACTTGATGAAACTTATATATTTAAAATCAGCATTAAAATTGAATTCTTTTGATGCATCTATTTGTATCAAAATACTGTTTTCTAGAGTTTTGGTTACCATTGAGCCGGGTCGCTCCTTACTTACAGTTCGTTACCACGAACTGTTTGATAAAACTATACAAGTGCTGTATATAACTCACGAAAATCTTGTTAATATTTGTAACTTTTAACTTTTTGGCATCCCTGCTTTCAATAAAAAAAAATCAAGGTACTATCACTTAAATATAATAGCTCCCTATGCCCCCCCCCTTCTGGATAGCATCTTGACAGGATACCGTCTCTGCTTTAAATAAATAAAAAAATAACTTATTGGCATCCCTGCTTTAAAAAGAAATCGAGATATTATCATTTAAATATGATAGGTCACTACCCCCCCCCCCCCCTCTGGATACCACCTTGATAGGATGCCGTATCTGCTTTAAATAAAAAAAAATAACTTTTGGCATCCCTGCTTTCAATTAAAAAGTTTCGAGATATTATCATTTAAGTGTAATACCTCCCTACCCCCTCCCCCTTCTGAATACCACCTTGATAGGATACCGTCTAAGCTTTACATTAGAAAAATAATTTACTTAATAATTAACTAGGTCACTATATGGTTCAAACAAACACACAAAATAACGTTAAACAGCTTAGTGTTCCTTGGAAAAAAAATTTAGGGTATGAGTAAAGGGATACAAAGACAACAACAAAAATGTCGAAATTATTCACATATACCTCAAATTATTCGAAAACTGAGTCATAGATTCGCCGTGGCATTAAATAAAATCCAAAGAATCTAATTAAAAGGGAGCACACACAAAAGCCAAATTAGGCCAGTAGCCTATGAGAAATTGCAAAATACGCAAGACAATGAACAAGTCTTAATGGGAAGCCCTGGGTCTATCAAAATATTTCAATGGTTTCCCAGGGAATTTGATATCATTTTCTTCTGTCTCCACTTTAAATGAAAAAATAATTATGTTTTTGGCATCCCTGCTTTCAATAAAAAAAAAAATGAGGTATTATCATTTAAAAATGATAGCCCCCTATCACCCCCCCCCCTATAGGCAATACTTTACAATTTATTTATGAATCATATTTTTGGGGTAACTTCCGTTTCAATCTTTAATTCCCCAACCTTATACATAGCTTAGTCTATAGCTAAATTTTGTCTCAATAGAAGGTTTTTTTTTTTTGGGGGGGGGGGGGGGAAAAATGTTTCAGAATTAAGATTGAATTTTCTATTAGACGTTCAACAATTGAGTATTAAAAATTAAGAAAATCTTATCTAAAAACAGCAAAAGGAAAAAAAAAATTCTGCAAACTGGGCGGCTCTGCAAACAACTCAGCTGTAGAAACAGTCTGTCGGCTGTCAATTTCAAAATCCTACTGAAAGCTGAAGTTGTATAGTAATAAATACGTTCTATAATTCTATTCAACTTGTAAATAAAATTCTTGACCACGAATGATGTAAGAAATAGCGATTGAGAAACTGCATTCGAAATGATTTAAACTCATTTCATAAAGGCGATACTTTTTTTGTCAACATATGAAGAACTGTGTATATTGCAATATTTGCAATTGCATATTGCCTCTGTCTGATTTTTATGAAAAGAAACAGAAGAGACGAAAATTAATGAACAAGAGATTAGTGACGAATTATGGTATGCAAGGTAATATTTGGCAGGGAAAGTCACTGGTGATAAATCGCTAGGGCTGGCACCGTGATTTTCGGGGATTCGGGGAACCAAATTTTTTTTCGGGGTGACGCATAGATTTTCGGGAAAATACCCGAAAATTCGGGAATAGCGCAAGCCCTGCTTCATTTCTAATCAGGAAAATCGAAATACTAAACCACACGAGAAGGAAAAGCTCCGACTTTGCGGTTGACGCAATAAAGAATTGCAGCGAAAATAATTAAAAGTCGACCAAACGCCACCGCCTTTGCATGCGGCGGCACGCCTGTGGCATGCCGGCGGCGTTGAGACACTTCGGTGACGGTCAACCGGCCTCTCTTCGGCGGTGGTTGATCGATCCGCCGGCGCGGCGCCAGGGTTTAGTTCTTACCTTCTTCTGAAAGCTGTTGAGCAATAGAGAGCCTAATGACACCGTTTTTCTTAGTTTTCTTATAGAATGGTTGCGCAGGATCATACAAGCTGGGGTAGCCTTGAACCAAAGTTATAAGATCGTGTTTTTTTGACAATCCATACTCATGGTTTTATTCTTTTAAAAACCTTGCCAAGATTCCGTCCTGATTTGACCAAAACGTGGCGGAAAGCTAGATTTTTTCTAGCACGCAAAAGGACGGAATTTCTGCACGGATTGCTAAATCCGCATGAATTTCCGCAATGTGTAACGAACCATTACAATCAGACAGCTGACGCTACACTTGGGTACGCCAAGAGACCAAAATACCAATGGTTATCAGAGAGAACCTGGAACCTGATTGGTGAGCGTCGTAACTTAAAAGGAGCAGCTCGGAAAGGTGGTGAAAACAGTGACACAGTTCTGAAGAACCAAATGTACAGAAACCTAGATAAACAAGTCAAAAGGAGCACAAGGGGGGATAAAGGCAAGCTGCCATGGCGGAAGAAGTGACGAAACGTGGTGACCCCAGAGCTGTATACAAGATTACCAATGGTATCGTGGGGAAATGCCTCTCAGGCATTTATACTCAAATACTCTTTTGAAAATGTACGTGCAAACAGCGTCTTTTGATTTAGTTCCAATTTTCCCTCCATATTGTAAGTTGAATAGTGTGATAGCGGTGGTGGTAGCAGTAGTGGTACAGCTAGTTGTAGAAGTAGTGGTACAGTTGCACAATTTCGTGAAAATCCTGCGGGGGGGGGGAGTTGGAGCGAATTTTCTCAAAGATAGTGAAAATGACAGTGAGAACTTAAAAATGAGTCATGTATTACCATAAAGGCATAGAATTTTTAAGTAAATCTGACTTGTTTCTCTGGGGACTTGAATTATACAGGCTAATTTTAATTTCGACAAGGTTTATTGCAGAAACTAAATTTCTGCTGGGGGGGGGGACAAACATGGGTCTGGAGGGTGCAGTGCCCCCACCCTCCCCATATCAAATTACACCCCTATGGTGGTAGCCTGCAAATACTACCTTTTTGATCATCTCCCTTATCATTTCAATTTAATTCCTGAAAGTTGCAATTTAAAATACTCAGTGATTCCTGAGTTGTACCCTTTTGACAATCCATTTAAACACATTAAATTTAGCTCAACGCTTTACTCAATATTCTCTGAAAGTCTAACCTGAATACCCTTTGTCTTTTTGGAAAGTAAAGTTCAAATTTCAATAACATATACTACATGTAAACAATGAACGAATTGCCCTGAGGACTGTGGGAAGCTCAATATCCCCGAAGTCTTAATTGCTGGATATTTCAAAAATGCTAAAGAAAATAACTCTTAAAAAATTCGATCGGATGTGTTTTGTAGTATGATACGCTTAGAAGGGGGGAATGGTTACCCTCTATCCATTTTTGACTCTTAAAAAGGACTTAAGAACTTCCGGCTTCCAATCTAATAAGACGCAACCGATTTAAGTTTTTTACAACCGCCCTTTTTATAGAAACCTTAAATGCCCCTGGACATAACTTACAACCCTTGTTCCTGTGCTCTGTTTTTTTTTCCACCCTGAAGACATTGTCATATAATCTTTAGACTATTGTAATTAAGATTATTATCTCACATTTTCGGTCTGGTGCGTTTGAGGGAGAGGATGTCAGGGAGGGAGGGGAAGGGCTAGCTACCCTCCGTCATTTTTGACCCTTAAAAGAAAAATAGAACTACATTTCCCGTCAAATGAGCCTCCTTTAAAGTTCATACAACCATTTCCTTCAATACAAACTTTTTATGCCCTTGGGCATAACTAACAACCCTTGTCCCCAGACTGTGGGGGGTTGGGTCAACCCTAAAGGCCTCATTATGTGATCTTTGGACTATTTTTTGGACAAATGACTATCTCAAAATTTTTATCAGATGCGTTTTGGAAAATACATCTTGGGGGGGGGGGGGGAGGGTATATGTCCTCCGATCGACTTTGAATCTTAAAAATGGTACTAGAACTTCTGATTACCAATCCAATGAGCCCCCTTCGAAGTGTAGGCGACCACCTTTACTATAGAACCTTATTTGCCCCAAGGGCGTAACTTACAACACTTGCCCTCAGGGCTGTAGGGGGTTACCATCCTCAAAGACATAGTTTTGAACCTTTCAAAATGTTGAAGAAAATGGCTATATCAAAATTTTGATAGAATGTGTTTGGGGAAATAAAGAGCTTGTGGGAGGGATGTTGGTTGCCCTCCGATCAATTTTGACTATTAAAAAGGGCACTAGCAATTTCAATTTCCAATCGAATGAGCCCTTTTCGAAGTTTCTACGAAAAATTCTTCTATACAAATTGCCCTGGTATAAAAAAAGAAATACATTTAATAATACATTGTCCCCACACCGTTCTTTACTTAGGCAGCGCTATTGCGCTGCCTATGATTATATTAACAGCATGGTTTTCAAAAAACATATCCAGGATTGAGTCCTCCCCGCTCAGATTCTTTATGATTTTTGTAACAGTTTCTAGCTCTGAATTTACATATTTTTGTTTATTTAGTTCAACTTTTGCTTACCTGCTTGTGCAGTTCCAAGATTTCAGACGGCTGATTTCCCCTTGTTCTCGCCAAATAACTGAGAATGAAATGAAAATCGTTTATTTTTAAGCCTTTTCAAATACAGAGGGATTCAGAACCAAACTTAAAATGTACAATAATATACAAAACAACCATTTCCAAATACCATTGCCTACTATTGGATGTTTAATACCATTGCATGTTTTCCCAGTTCAAATAATGATAATTATAAACATTTCTACAAAAACGCTTGGTTGAATATATGCTTAATTGAGTGACAATGTATTGAGTACATGCACCATAACATGCACAGTAACCAGAGACCTGGTGTTGATTTTCCCATTGCAGCCATTTATCTACATTAAAAAAAAAAATCAAATGTTGTGAAATATAAGCATATCTATTAAACAAAACTATAAATTTAAATCCTTATCACTTTTACCAAATGCAATCGATATACTACGAAACGCAATATCTATTTGAAAATTTTATGATCTGGCTTACTGATGCTGTTACAAGACTGTGTGTTACAAATACTGTACATTACGTCAATACCTTTGAGGGATTTTTGAAGTAGTAGCTTGAACCCCTGGAACTTTGGAGAAATGGTAAGATTCTCTAGAAGGGATTCAATGTCTTGTCTAGAAAATTTTCGCATATCTATCATCCCTACGATTTCCAAAACCGCGACTGATCTTTTTTCAGAGTCTTTGGATAGCCAACTGTCTTTAAAAACGTTGAAATCTGCTAAATTGGCTGTTTTTCAAAGCAGCACAGCAGCATTTAGCAAATTCTTCAAAATCAAGAGCATTAAAACTGGTAACAAATTTGGGAGCATCTTTCCCTTCCACAATCATAAGAGCCATCTCTTTTATAACTATCGTTTTTTCATATTGGTTTCCATAAGTGCAAAAAATACTCTTAAGCATTGTTAAATCTTGTTTGATGAAATAACTTTGGAGTACATATTCAGCAATATCCTCTTTAATACCAGGAAAGTTGTACTTTTCTACAATGTATGTAAATGCATCTTTATTCGTTGTTTCGAAACCAGAAAAAGTTCCTTCTTTACAGTAACTAATTAAAAAAACTTTTTCCACAAAATAAGTTTTTCAAAGAAAAGTAAATAACTCCATTAAACAAAAATGAGCAAAAATAAAATAAAATAATCTACCAAGCGTGAAACTGCCACAAATCCGCATCGATAAATAAATGAAACCTAAAACGAACAGAAGTTACAAAAATAACCGAGTAAAACCCAAAACGAGCAGAAATTAACATAAGTTGGGCTCAAAGCCCCTATGCCTTCCCAAGGCCATAGCATAATTTGCACTTTACTGAAAAAAAAATATAAATTTTTTTTACTTTTATAACTTTAATAAATCAAATAACATTAAGATTTTGATTACTAAATATCAGTATATGTATATTAAACTGACAATGCACATTCATTTATATTTTGGTGGGCGTGAGAGGGAGGTTAGTTGCCCTTCAATCACTTTTGACTATTAAAAGGACAATAGCCCTTTCAATTTTCAATTGAATGGGATGTTTTTACATCCCATCCCTTTTGGATGTTTTTACAACATCGCTTTCAATAAAAACCTTACATTTTCCCAGGGCGTAACTTAACACCCTTGCCCTGAGGGTTGTGGGGGGGATGGCTTGTCATCCTTAAATACCTAATTTCAAAAACTTTCAACTGCGTTGAATAAAATGGCTAACTAAAAATTTTGACTGGATGTGTTTGGGGAAAAGGTGGGCGTGAGAGGGGGGTTTGTTGCCCCTAAAGTCACTTTCGACTTTTAAAAAGGGCACTAGCCCTTTGAGTTTCCAATCGAATGGGCCCTTTTTCAAGTTTCTACGACAAACATTTCAATAAAAACCTTATATACCCCCAGGGCATAACTTATAACTATTGCCCTGAAGACTGCGGGGGGAGAGTCCTGCTCAAAGGTATAATTTCCTGAACTTTAAACTGCGTGAAACAAAATGGCTATCTAAAAATTTTGATTGGATATGTTTGGGGAAATGGTGGGCGAAGAAGGGGTGTTAGTTGCCTTCCAATCACTTTAGACTATTAAAAAGGGCACTAGCCATTTCAATTTCAAATCGAATGAACGCTTTTTGAAGTTTTTACGACGACGCGTTCAGTAAAAACCTTATATGCCCCCAGGGCATAACTTACAACCCTTGCCCTGAGAGCTGTTGGGGAGTGTCCTCCTCAAAAACAAAATTTTTACCTGGAAATCCACAACGCTGAACAATATGGCTATCTAAAAATTTTAATTGGATGTGTTTGGGGAAAAGGTGGGCGAGAGAGGGGGGGCTAGTTGCCCTCAAATCACTTTCGACTATTAAAAAGTACGCTAGACCTTTAAATTTCCAATTGAATGAGCCATTTTTCTACAACAAAGATTTCAATAAAAACTTATATGCCCCCAGGGATTAACTTATAACCCTTGCTCTGAAGACTGTAGGGGGAGTGTCCTGCTCAAAGGTATAATTTGCTGAACTTTAACGGCGTGGAACAAAATGGCTATCTCAAAATTTTGATTGGATGTTATTGGATGGGTATGAGTACGGGGTCACCACTTTTAAGGCAAAAATGGCGCAAAGGGGTAGCTAAGCCACTTACTGGAGTGGGAGATTCCTCGTTGGCCCAAAATAGTGGGATTTCCGCGGTTACTCCAACGGTTCCGTATCTACTAGCGGGATCGAATAGTCCCAGTTCCACATTTAAAGCCAAGGGTTACCGATAAGATTTCTAACTATCTCTTGAGACTCGACCTAGGCTGAAAAGTTAAAAGAGTATATAGTATAAAAATTCTTACTATATTAAAGACACGCTATAAAAGAACTCAAAACGGAACTGACGAAATCACACTTCCAATTCTCCAACTCGCTCAGCCGCGAGTTGGGTGATGGGGGTGGTGGGTGAATTTTCCCAGCCAATCCAAGGGCTCCCTAATTACTGGTCAACCATCCCCAAATGCGCACTTTATACCTCGTGGTCTATTAACCAACTACGCAATTAAAGAAAGACAGAAAATGGCGCCACCAAAATAAAAGGAAAATTAATAATTATTACTAGGGGAAGGAAAATAAGTAAGGGGCCAAAAGAAAATAATCTGGGAAGGACATTTATCTGAAAAAACTGGGACCAAGGGTTCCAACACCTCCCTCCTAAGATAAATGGCCGCTACTCTGGTGGATTGGCTTGAAACTCAGACATAAAATAAATAACATTAAACTCAAAATCATCAAACTTGTATCTTGTCTTCTTTCTTTCACCTATGCCTGTAGTTCCACCGCTTGGCTCAGGATTCGTCGTCATCCCCACGTCTCTATTGTAGAACCACCATGGTCTAGCTTGTCTAACATCCGAATTTGGTATTCAAAGTTGAAGTCCCCAAGATTCATAGAAAATGATTGTGCGTAGCAGAATCAAAAAAAAAAAATTCTCGCTCTCACGAATTTACATTGGAGAGGAGCAGAGAATCAGTTTCTGGCACATGTGATGATGCCAACCATCATGAAAAATTGGCTGCACTAGCCTCTTAATTTCCATCTGTGGAAACAACCCCACATCTCAATAAAAAAGTAAATTGCCCCTTGGCACAATTTCAAACAATCCAAGGCCAAAAATACAAAGGCCTGTGAAAACGATAAGGGTTCAGGAAAATGAAGTAAAAATCTGAGTGAACCTTGAATCGCTTTTTTCTGGGTCTTGTCCCCCAAAATAATTGAATGAATAATGCTCGGCGATGAGGGATGAAGATAATATTGAAGACTGGAAAGACAAGGCTTCATTAAAGGGATCACAACTTGTCCGCCAGTTGTGCATTAAGGAAAAGGGCAATCTTTCACGTCTTCCCGCAGGGGATCTTCCCCAAAGGATCCCTCCCCCTCATAAGGGATCGACATATCTTTTGAGTTGATAATACCAATCTCAGTTTCCTTTTCAAGTTTTTCCAATCCGACTCGACATTCAATATCTCACAACTTTCCCCCAACCCGTTGTAGGTCATTCATCTCTATCTTGTAACCATCTTGTTTTATTCCCCATGGGCCTTTGACCTCTTTTCCCCCTTTTATTTATGTTATCAAGGCACACCCCATCCAACATTTTATTTTTGCCACTGCAGGCTGAATCTCCAAATTTTTGTCTCTTTTTTACACTCCTCTTATCATCTCTACTTTTCTCAATTTTGTCATTCGCACAAAATAATAAATCATCGTTAAATCTGATTTGGACTCCAGTGTCCACCTTCGACTGCCTTTTTTTATTGTAGTTCCGCTTAATATCTTTCTTCTCTCTTTTAGTCTTTTTTATTCTTACCGCAGAAACAAATATTTCGTTATCAAATGGGAACTGAACTCCGACATTTGGTTTTTCATATTGTCCTAAAATGTCTCGAACTCTACGAGGAAAAGCGCGTACAATAAATTTCGTCTGCTTTTTCTCTGGTTCAGTCAGCGCTTAATTCTGGCAAACATTTTTCGGCGTCTCACACTCGTTAAAAGTATTCTCAAGTTTTCCATTTTCTGGGAATTTATTTCCGATTTTCGATATCTCCAAAGTCTCCTCCTACTAAAACATCCACTGCTAGAGTAGGTACTAAGCCTACTTTTATCGGTTTTCTCTGGATTGTACCGTCGTTCCTTGCAATTTCTATTCTAACCCAAGCAGACGGGCATTAGTGCTTATCTCCATAATAACACACTGTTGTAATATTATTTTTATGGTCTATTTCCGTCTTTTTAATTAGGTCCATTCGCATAAAAGTTTGCTCACTCCCTGAGTCAATTACCATTTCGGTCAATTTTCCATTTAATTTTCCATCTATTTTTTGTGCTTTGACAAACTCGTCAATATTTCCTTGATTATGTGCTATAGCCCAATTCGTTCTCTTATTGGTTACTTTCTTATCTTTTTTATGGCAATTTTTAGAAACATGCTCTGAGAATTCAATTTTTACCTGATTATCATCATTTTGAGTATCAAGCATTTCTTTTTTCCGATAGGGCGGCGCAGCCTCCCAATTCGTTTTATGGGCCGGTCCACCTCCCCCCTAGTCAGCGACGTTGTATATTTTCTCCTAAGTGTTTAATGTTTGGTAATTTTCATTTTCTCGCGATTGATTCTTAGACAAATTATTATGGCTATCTGACAGCCAAGAAGTTATTTGCGACGAAATCTCACTTTCTGGACCTATCATGGTTCTTTTCAACTCTTGGTGATATCTTTATTTTTTCTCTATTTTATCATTCTCCTTTTTTCGTTCTCTGGCTATTCTATCAGCCTCTTCCTTTCGTTCTCTGGCTATTCTATCAGCCTATTCCTTTCGTTCTCTGGCTATTCTATCAGCCTCTTCCTTTCGTTCACTATCTACCCTCTCTTTCTTGTCTATCTTTCTCTCTTTCTTGTCTATCTTTCTCTCTTTCTCGTTTATCTTTTTCAATTTTGTCCATACGGGCCTGATGAAGTATTTCATTGGCTTGCCTATCTTTTTCAATTTGATCTATCTCATCCTGTAATTTTCTCCTATATTCTAGGTGCTTTCTTTCGTCCACCTCTCTGGCTATCCTCTCTTTCTCCATGATATTTAATATACGTTGTCTCATATCTTTCTCCCTTTCTTTTCTATCTCTCTCTCTTTCTATTCTATGGGCTTCACTCGCCCTATTCGGTCTTGAGTTAATCTTATCTCTGTCCAAAATTCTTTCAAAATTCCATGTGTCATTATTTCTTCTTAATTCATTTTCTGAATTCATTTGTTCCATATCTGTACTATCTCTATCCCGCAACTCCCCTTCATTTGGCACAGCCTCTGAGGGATGAGTTCATCTTGTTTTTTCACATATTATTTCTTCCTTGTTTATTTCGTACCCTCTCATTTTACCGCGTATACTTCTTTCTGATTATATTATCTCTTATTCAATTAGTCAATAACCGGTAAGTTCAACAATTTTTCAAATAATGTCTTGACTTCATTAGGGACATCAAAACAAGCTGTTTTATGCGAGTGAAATATATCTCCAAAAAACGAATTAACAGGGGTTGGACGAGAAAATAATCAGAAAAACCGCGCGAATATTCCACTAGTGAATTAGCTGGACTAAACTCAAACAGGGAAACTACCCTGTAAAATAAATCACGTATCCTCCCTGGATACTCGTATTCCAAATATAATCTCCTCCTCGGCAGATTACTCAATAGGACAGGTGCCTTCCACCTTTCTTGTCCAATGTGCGCACAAACTGACAAATTCTCCTAATTTGTCGTCCTCAATACTCTTATAACCTTCGTCACTGAAGATTATATCTAAGTCCGCCAATTCCCTCAAATAATAACCCAACTTTCAACGTTTTCTTATCTGTCCTTAAACCCTGTAATACTTTTAAATACGGAGATTTCCCCACTGCAAACTCAACTCATTAATTTCACGTTATTCTTTTTTATATTTGTCTAACAAGGCACACAGCCCATTATAGACCTTCATAATCCTATTAATTGATTGCGTGTTTTTGTCTTTATATATGGTACCAAAATAGGCTACTTTCTAGGCCAAATTAACCCGTCTCTTCAAAAATGCAGAATTCTTTTACTACCAGTGTTATTGATAGCTTTTTTTCTTGCTGCCACCACTTATTGGATGGGTATGAGTACGGGGTCACCACTTTTAAGGCAAAAATGGCGCAAAGAGGTAGCTATGCCACTTACTGGAGGGGGAGATTCCTCGTCGGCCCAAAATAGTGGGATATCCGCGGTTACTCCAACGGTTCCGTATCTACTAGCGTGATCGAATAGTTCCAGGGCCACAATTAAAGCCAAGGGTTACCGATAAGATTTCTAACTATCTCTTTAGACTCGACCTAGGCTGAAAAGTTAAAAGAGTATATAGTATAAAAATTCTTACTGTATTCAAGACACGCTATAAAAGAACTCAAAACGGAATTGACGAAATCACACTTCCAATTCTCCAACTCGCTCAGCCACGAGTTGGGTGATGGGGGTGGTGGGTGAATTTTCCCAGCCAATCCAAGGGCTCCCTAATTACTGGTCAACCATCCCCAAATGCGCACTTTATACCTCGTAGTCTATTAACCAACTACGCAATTAAAGAAAGAAAATGGCGCATCCAAAATTAAAGGAAGATTAATAATTATTACTAGGGGAAGGAAAATAATTAAGGGGCCAAAAGAAAAGAACCTGGGAAGGACATTTATCTGAACAAACTGGGACCAAGGGTTCCAACAGATGTGTTTGGGGAAATGGTGGGCGTGGAACGGGTGTTAGTAGCCTTCCAATTACTTTCGACTATTAAAAAGGGCACAAGCCATTTCAATTTCTAATCGAATGAGCCCTTTTTGAAGTTTATACGACAACACGTTCTATAAAAACTTTATATCCCCCCAGGGCATAACTTACAACCCTTGTCCTGAGGGCTGTGAGGAGGTTGTCATCCTCAAAGACCTAATTTCCACAACTTAAAACTAAGTTGAACATAATGGCATTCTCAAAATTTTGATTGGATGTGTTTGGGGAAAAGGTGGGCGTGAGAGGGGGGTTAGTTACCGTCCAATCACTTTCAACTATTAAAAAGGACACTAGCCCTTTGAATTCCCAATCGAATGAGCCTTTTTTAAGGTTTCTACGACAACGCCTTCTATAAAAACCTTATATGCCCTCAGGGCATAACTTACAACTCTTGCCCCGAGGGTTGTGGGGGAGTGTCCTCCCCAAAAACATATTTTCTATCTGGAAATCAACTACGCTGAACAAAATGGCTATCTAAAAATTTTGATTGGATGTGTTTGGGGGAATGATGGGCCCGGGGTGGGGCGGTTAGTTGCCCTCCAGTCACTTTCGACTATTAAAAAGGGCAATAGCCCTTTGAATTTCCAATCGAATGAGCCTTTCTTGAAGTTTCTACGACAAAGCCTTCTATAAAAACCTTATATGCCCCCAGGGCATAACTTATGACCCTTGCTCCGAGGGTTGTAGGGGAATCTCCTTCTCAAAAACATTTCTCCTAGCGGGACATTCACAACGATTAACAAAAGGGCTATCTAAAAATTTTTATTTGAAGTGTTTGGGGGAACGATGGGCGTGGGAGGGGGGGGGGTAGTTGCTCTCCAGTCACTTTCGCCTATTAAAAAGGGCAATAGCCCTTTGAATTTACAATCGAATGAGCCTTTCTTGAAGTTTCTACGACAAAGCCTTCTATAAAAACCTTATATGCCCCCAGGGCATAACTTAAAACCCTTGTCCCGAGGGTTGCAGTGGAGTGTCCTTCTCAAAAATATTTTTTCTATCTGGAAATCCACAACGCTGAACAGAAGGGCTATCTCAAAATTTTGATTGGATGTGTTTGGGGAAATGATGGGCGCGGAGGCGGGGGCTAGTTGCCCTCCAATCACTTTCGAATATTAAAACGGGCACTAGCCCTTTGGATTTTCAATCGAATGAGCCTTTTTTCGAAGTTTCTACGACAACGCCTTCTATAAAAACCTTATATACCCCCAGGGCATAACCTGAAACCCATGCTCCGAGGGTTCTGGGGGAGTGTCTTCCTCAAAAAGATATTTTCTATCTGGAAATCAACCACGCTGAACAAAATGGCTATCTCAAAATTTTGATTCGATGTATTTGGGGGAATGATGGGTGTGAGGTGGGGGCTAGTTGCCCTCCAATCACTTTCGACAATTAAAAAGGGCACTAGCCCTTTGAATTTCCAATCGAATGCGCCTTTTTTGAAGTTTCTACGACAACTTCTTCTATAAAAAGCTTATTAGCCCCCAGGGTATAACTTAAACCCTTCCCCCGAGGGTTGTGGGGGAGTGTCCTCCTCAAAAAGAAATTTTCTATGTGGAAATCAACTACGCTGAACAAAACGGCTATCTCAAAATTTTGATTGGATGTATTTGGGGGCATGATGGGTGTGGGGGGGGCTAGTTGCCCTTCAATCACTTTTGACTATTAAAAAGGGCATTAGCCACTCCAATTTCCAATCGAATGAGCCCTTTTCGAACTTTCTACGTCAACTTCTTCGATACGATGTGCCCGGGTATGGAGAAAAAAACCAAAAACACCTTGTTCCCACATCGTTCTTTACTTAGGCAGCGCTGGCGCGCTGCCTTTGATCCATAATAGTTTTCATGGTTTCAAAGTTCACATCATTGGCTTGAACAAGATTTATTTGTTTTTCAAGCATATTTGCCTCTAGCATAACCTTGAAGACATCACTAACAGCTGTTAAAAGGGACTTCTTGGCTTCAACGTCACCCCCGTCACATTGAATGCTAGTTGCCCTTCAATCACTTTTGACTATTAAAAAGGGCATTAGCCACTCCAATTTCCAATCGAATGAGCCCTTTTCGAACTTTCTACGTCAACTTCTTCGATACGATGTGCCCGGGTATGGAGAAAAAAACCAAAAACACCTTGTTCCCACATCGTTCTTAGAACGATGTGACTAGCACGTCACCCCCGTCATAGGGCTTTCTTCCATCTTGAAATTGGTCAAAAATTTTCTAAGGCCACAAACTCGACTCATCTCTGAAACAGAATAAAAGCAAATATGGAAATTACAGGATTGGTGGGGGGGGGGAAGGTCGGCAGGTTAATTTTAAAATGAACACATACTACTGGATTTTGAAATAATGGTTGTAAATCTTTAAAAAATGGTAATTTTAGACAAGCATATCATTGGCCCCTTGGGTTTTAAAAAAGATGTATCTGATCACACTTAAAGTTGTAGCTTCAGTTCTGCAAAGTTTTCTATGTAAATTAAAAATTTATTTAGGTACAATCAACCTCTTTTGTCCTGTTTTTTCTCAGACAGCCCCGCAGCTCCCCTTCCTCCCTACGGTAAAGCTCAATATTTGGACGAAGCCATTTTATATAGAATTAATCAAAATACTTCTTGCACAAAATAAGATTTTCAAAAAAAAAGTAAAGAACTCCATTAAGCCAAAAATGAACAAAAATAGAATCAATTAATCAACCAAGCATACAACTACCACAAATAATTATTAATAAATAAATGAAACCCAAAACAAACAGAAATTAAAATAAGTCAAACTCAAAATGAGGAGAAATTAATCTGAGTAGGGTTCTAAACCCTACACTTTCTAAAAGCCAGAATATAACTTGTACTTTACTGAAAAAAATACAAATGAATTTACTGAAAAAAATGTGCAAATGTGTGCAAAAATGTGTCAGTTAAATATACGTTTGCTGATATTTATTCCTTAAAATCTTAATTAATTTTTGTATTTTTAAAGTTATAAGTGAAAATTTAAAAAAATGAATTCTTTTTCTTTCAATTTCCAATCAAATGAGCCCTTTTTGAAGTTTCTACGACAACACTTTCTATAAAAACCTTATATGTCCCCAGGGTATAGCTTACAACCCTTGCCCTGAAGGCTCTGAGGGGGTTGTCATCTTAGAAGACAAAATTTCCAGAACTTTTAACTACGTTGAACAAAAAGAATATCTCAAAATTTTGATTAAATGTGTTTGGGGAAATGAGAGGGGGGTTAGTTACCTTCCAATTACTTCCAACTATTAAAAAGGGCACTAGCCCATTCAATTTTCAATCGAATGATCCCTTTTTGAGTTTTACGACAAAGCATTCTATAAAACCTCATATGCCCACGGAGCATAACTTACAACCCTTGCCCTGAGGGCTGTGGGGGGTTGTCATCCTCAAAGACATAATTTCCAGAACTTTCAACTACATTGAAAAAAATAGCTATCTCAAAATTTTGATTGTATGTGTTTGGGGAAATGGTGGACGTGAGAGGGGGTTAGTAGCCCTCCAATTATTTTCGACTATTAAAAAGGACACTAGCAATTTCAATTTCCATTAGAATGAGCCCTTTTTGATGTTTCTACGACAACGCTTTCTATAAAACCTTGTATGCCCCCAGGGCATAACTTACAACCGTTGCCCTGAGGCTTGTGGGGGGGGGGGTGTGACTTAAAGACATAATTTCCAAATGTTCAACTACGTTGAACAATATGGCTATCTAAAAGTTTTGATTGTATGTGTTTGAGGAAAAGGTAAGCGTGAGAGGGGGTTAGTTGCTCTCCAATCACTTTCGACTATCAAAAGGGAACCAGCCCTTTGAATTTCCAATCAAATGCACCCTTTTTCAAGTTTTTACAACAAAGATTTCAATAAAAACCTTATATGCCCCCAGGGTTTAGCTCATTACCCTTGCCCTGAGGGCTCTGAAGGGGTTATCATTCTCAAAGACCTAATTTCCTGAACTTTCAACTACGGTGAACAAAATAGCCATCAAAAAATTTTGATTGGATATGTTTGGGGAAATGGTGGGCGTGGAAGTAGTGTTAGTTGCCTTCCAATCACTATCGACTATTAAAAAGGGCACTAGCCATTCTAATTTCCAATTGAATGAGCCCTTTTCGAAGTTTCTGCGAAAACTCCTTAAATACGAAGTTCCCTGGTCTAAGACCAAGAAAATAAAATCATACATTGTGCCAACGTCGTTCTTCACTTAGGCAGCACTATTGCAATGCCTATGATTATTAGGCAGCGCATTTTAGGCAGTACAGAGCTTGAGAGGGGGGTTGGTTACCCTCCAATCACTTTCGACTATTAAAATGGCACTAGCCCTCTCAATTTTCAATTGAATGAGCCCCATTTCGAAGTTTCTATGACAACGCTAACTATAAAACCTTATATGCCCCCATGGCATAACTTACAACCTTTGCCCTGGGGGCTCTCGGGGGTTTGTCATCCTTAAATACATAATTTCCAGAACTTGAAACTATATTGAACAAAATGGCCATCTCAAAACTTCGATTGAATTTGTTTGGGGAAATGGTGGGCGTGAGAGGGAGGTTAATTGCTCCATTCACTTTCGACTATTAAAAAGCACAATAGTCCTTTCAGTTTCCAATTAAATGAGCCCTTTTTGATGTTTCTACGACAGAACTTTCTATAAAAACTATATATGCCCCCAGGACATAACTTAAAACCCTTGCCCTGGGTGTTCTGGGGGAGGGGAGGGTTGTCGTCCTCAAAGACCAAATTTCCCGAACTTTTGACTACGTTGAACAAAATGAATATCTCACAATTTTGATTGGATGTGTTTGGGCAAAAGGTGGGCGTGAGAGGGGGGTTAGTTGTTCTTAAATCACTTTTGACCCTTAAAAAGGGCTCTAAGCCTTTCAATTTTCAACCAAATGAGCCGTTTTTGAGGTTTCTACGACAACTTTCTACTACGATCCTTGCCCTGAGGGCTGTGCGGGTTGTCATCCTCAAGGACCTAATTTACAGAACTTTCAACTACGTTTAGAAATAATTGCTATTTCAAAATTTTGATTGTAAGTGTTTGGGGAAATGGTGGGAGTGAGAGGGGGGTTAGTTGCCCTCCAATTACTTTCTACTATTAAAAAGAGCACTAGCAATTTCAATTTCCAATCGAATAAGCCCTTTTTGAAGTTTCTACACCAACGCTTTTTATAAAACTTTATATACCCCCAGGGCATAACTTACATCCCTTAGGGCTGTGGAAAGGGGGGAGTGGCTCTCATCCCTGAAGACCTAATTTCCAAAACTTTCGACTATAGTCATCAAAATGGCTATCTAATAATTTTGATTGGATGTGTTTGGGGAAAAGGTGGGCGTGAGAAGGGATTAGTTGCCCTCCAATTACTTTCGACTATTAAAAAGGGCACTAGCCCTTTGAATTTCCAATCGACTGAGCCCTTTTTCAAGTTTCTACGACAAAGCTTTCAATAAAAACCTTATATGCCCCCAGGGAATAACTTATAACCCTTGTCCTGAAGACTGTGGGGGAAGTGTCCTGCTCAAAGATATACTTTCCAGAACTTTCAACTAAATTGAACAAAATGGCTATTTCAAAATTTTGATCGGATGTTTGGGAAAATGGTGGGCGTGGAAGGGGTGTTAGTTGCCTTCCAATCACTTTCGACTATTAAAAACGGAACTAGCCATTTCAATTTCTAATCGAATGAACCCTTTTTGAAGTTTCTATGACAACACTGAAAACCTTATTTCGCCAGGGCATAATTTATAACCCTTGCCCTGAGGGCTGTGGGGGTTGTCATCCTCAAAGACCTAATTTTCAGAACTTTCAACTACGTTGAACAAAATGGGTGTCTCAAAATTTTGATGAGAGGGGGGTTAGTTGCCCTCCAATCACTTTCGACCATTATAAAGGACACTAGCCCTTTGAATTTCCAATCGAATGAGCCCTTTTTGAAGTTTCTACGACAAGGCTTTATACAGAAATCTTATATGCCCTCAGGGTATAACTTACAACCCTTGCCCTGAGGATTGTGTGGGAGTATCCTCCACGAAAACATAATTTATGTCTGGAAATCAACTACGCTGAACAAAATGGCTACCTCAAAAGTTTGATTGGATGTGTTTAGGGAAATGGTGTGCGTAGAAGGGGTATTATTTGCCTTCCAATAACTTTTGACTATTAAAAAGGGCACAAACCACTCCAATTTCCAATCTAATGAGCCCCTTTCGATGTTTCTATGACAACTCCTTCGATACGAAGTGCCCTGGTCTAAAACCAAAAAAGAAAAAAAGAAAAAAAAATAATACATTGTGCCAACAACGTTCTTTACTTAGGCAGGGCTATTGCGCTGCCCGTGATAGAAAAAGGGTAAAAAAGATGTCCAGTCTCAGATAACATGAATAACACATTCCCAAGGATAATGACACTAAATTCCCAAATTTTTCCTTTCTTGTGCATAACTTTCGAAATCAACGAGCTAAACCCTGGTCAAGCACAAAAATAACCCCAGTCAAAACTTGATTTAAAACAAGCTAACTCCTGACTCAGTCCAGACTAGAGACTTACAAAAAAAAAAAAAAAAAAAAAAAAAAAAAAAAAAAAAAAAAAAATCGATGACTAGTTTCAAGTGAGTCCCTTTCTGGTTCAAATTGTTGTCTCCTTTTTCACAAATCGTTTTCAAGTGCTTATTCCGATCCCCTTCCTATCTTTTGTGGGGTGCCCCAGGGAACTCTGATGGGTCCCATTTTTGTTTCTTATACTGGTTAATAGCCTCATGACTTACCACACAGAGCGATAGAAGTATGTGGACGCCCTATCTGCACTTGAGGTATGTCGACGAGGTATCAAAAGTTCAATTATGACATTGTTTGACGATGTCACGCTGGAGGCTTTGTTGTCGAAGATGAAAGTTAATGCTAATAAATCGTCAGTTATGGCAGTTATCTTTTTTAAGTCACCCCCTTCTTTCACAAACCCTATTCCTCCCAAAATCTCTGTCACATGCATTAAACTACTTGGGGTGACAATAACTGCTGACTTGAAGTGGGATGCCCATGTTCAAAATATTCTAAAACAAGCTTCCTCTTCGGTTTTCCTTCTAAAACTTTTGTTAAAATTTGCTTGCCCCCCTAAGGATCTTCTCCAACTTTATTGTTCTTTTATTCGGTCAATACTGGAGCTTGCTTGTACAGTGTGGCATTTTGGTCTTTCTTCGGAGCATATTCATAAGATTGAAAATGTCCAAAAACGAGAACTTGGAATCATAAATGGTGAAGGGAAGGTTCCACAGCATTATCTACTAGGTAAGTTCAAGCTCACCACGTTAGCCGAGAGAAGGAACCTCCTATCCCTTCGTTTTGGTACCAACACTCTGGCTGTTCCTCGATTACGTTCTATCATCCCCAAGCCCCACCTTCCCACCCGCAACAGACAGTCCCGTATAAAATCCAAAAAAGTCCCCAAACTGACTCCCATCCCCGCTAAACATGAAAGTGATCGGAAGAGTTTTGTTGAGTTATGCAATAGCCAGGAAAATTAGTTTTTAATTTCATTGATATCTATTTATTTATTTTTCTTTTTGACTTTTTATTGTTTTCTATTTTGTTTTTATGTTTGAGTTTCTAATTAAGTGTTGACCATTTTCATGTATTTTTTCACAATGAATTTGACGTGAACGTCAAGTTCTTTTTGATGAATATATATATATATATATATATATATATATATATATATATATATATATATATATATATATATATATGTATAGTGCCTTTGAGATATAAATTTATATATATATATATATATATATATATATATATATATATATATATATATATATATATATATATATATATATATATATATATATATATATATATATATATATATATATATATATGTATATATATATATATATATATTTATAGTGCTTTTTTCTGGACGTAAAATTCAAAATTCGGCAAACCTGCTGTGAAAGAAATTTTTAAAATAAAATTTTATTCTATTCTATAAATCAGATGAGAAACCCCTGGCAATTTTCTGGCTGTTACCCAGTGTAATAACTAGAAACATTTCTACAAAAACTCTAAATTTGGATCTCATACATTTCCTTTATTTGCTAAATATATTACAGAAAGAAACGCTTGGTTGAACATATACTTAATTGAGTTACAATGTGTTAAGTACATGCACTATAATATGCAAAATAACCAGAGACCTGGTGTTTATTTTTCCATGGCAGCCATTTGTCATCATTAAAAAAAAAAAAAAAAAAAAAAAATCAAATGTTGAGAAATATAAGCATATCTATAAAAAAAAACTACAAATTTGAATCCTTATAACTTTTACTAAATGTAATCGATATACTACGAAACGCAATACTTATTCGAAAATTGATTGATCTGAATTAATTAGAATTTGACTGGAACAAGCCATACGCTTACAACTGTCATGAGCTTCTACTACAACTGTTACAAATGACCTGTACATTCCGTCAATAAATTTGAGGGATTTTTGAAGTAGTAGCTTGAGCCCCTGGAACTTTGGAGAAATGGTAAGATTCTCTAGAAGGGATTCAACCTCTCGTCTAGAAAATTTTCGCATATCTATCATCTCTACGATTTCCAAAACCACGACTGATCTTTTTTCAGAGTCTTTGGATAGCCAACTGTAAAGTGTCTTTAAAAACGTTGGAATCTGCTAAATTGGCTGTTTTTCAAAGCAGCACAGCAGCATTTAGCCAATTCTACAAAATCAGGAGTATTAAAATTGGTAACAAATTTGGGAGCTTCTTTCCCTTCCGCAGTCATAAGAGCTATCTCTTTTATAACTATTGTTTTATCAGATTGGTTTCCATAAGTGCAAAAAATACTTTCAAGAATTGTTAAATCTTGTTTGATGAAGTAACTTTGGAGCAAATATTCAGCAATATCCTCTTTAATACCAAGAAAGTTGTACTTTTCTACAATGTATGTAAATGCATCTCTGTTTGTTGTTTCGAAACAAGAAACAGTTCCTTCTTTATAGTAATCCATAATAGTTTTCATGGCTTCAAAGTTCACATCATTGGCTTGAACAAGATTTGTTTGTTTTTCAAGCATATTTGCCTCTAGCATGGCCTTGAAGACATCACTAACAGCTGTTAAAAGGGACTTCTTGACTTCAACGTCACCACCATCACATTGAATAGTAATCATAGGGCTTTCTTCCATATTGAAATTGGTCAAAAATTTTCTAAGGCCAGAAACTCGACTCATCTCTGAAACAGAATAAAATAACATATGGAAATTACAGGATTGGTGGGGGGGGGAAGGTCGGCATGGTAATTTGAAAATGAACACAGACTACTTGATTTTGAAATAATGGTTGTAAATCTTTAAAAACTGGTAATTTTATACAAGCATATCCTTGGCCCCTGGGGTTTTGCAAAAGATGTATCTGATCACACTTAAAGTTGTAGCTTCAGTTCTGCAAAGTTTTCTATGTAAAATTTAAAATTTATTTAGGTACAATCAACCTCTTTTGTCCTGTTTTTTCTAAGACAGCCCCGCAGCTCCCCCTCCTCCCTACGGTAAAGCTCAATATTTGGACGAAGCCATTTTATATAGAATTAATCAAAATATTTTTTGCATAAAATAAGATTTTCAAAAAAAAGTAATGAACTCAATTAAACCAAAAATGAACAAAAATAGAATCAATTAATCAACCAAGCATGCAAATACCACAAATCAGTATCAATAAATAAATGAAACCCAAAACAAACAGAAATTAAAATAAATCAAACTCAAAACGAGCAGAAACTAAGCTGAGTAGGGTTCTAAACCCTATGATTTCTAGAAGCCAGAATATAATTTGTGCTTCACTGGAAAAAATTCAAATGAATTTACCGAAAAAAATGTACAATGTCAGTTTAATATACATATGCTGATATTTATTCCTTAAAATCTTAATTAATTTTTGTATTTTTAAAGTTATAAGTGAAAATTTAAAAAAATGAATTCTTTTTCTTTCAATTTCCAATCAAATGAGCCCTTTTTGAAGTTTCTACGACAACACTTTCTATAAAAACCTAATATGCCCCCCGGGTATAGCTTACAACCCTTGCCCTGAGGGCTCTGAGAGGGTTGTCATCTTAAAAGACCTAATTTCCAGAGCATTTAACTACGCTGAACAATATGAATATCTCACAATGTTGACTGAATGTGTTTGGGGAAATGATGGGCATGAGAGGGGGGTTAGTTACCCTCCCATTACTTCCAACTATTAAAAAGGGCACTAGCCCATTCAATTTTCAATCGAATGATCCTTTTTTGAGTTTTACGACAAAGCTTTCGATAAAACCTCCTATGCCCACAGAGCATAACTTACAACCCTTGCTCTGAGGGCTGTGGGGGTTGTCATCCTCAAAGACATAATTTCCAGAACTTTCAACTACATTGAAAAAAATGGCTATATAAAAGTTTTGATTGTATGTGTTTGAGGAAAAGGTGGGCGTGAGAGGGGGGTTAGTTGCTCTCCAATCGCTTTTGACTATTAAAAAGGGAACCAGCCCTTTGAATTTCCAACCAAATGCACCCTTTTTCAAGTTTTTACGACAAAGCTTTCAATAAAAACCTTATATGCCCCCAGGGTTTAACTTATAACCCTTGCCCTGAGGGCTCTGAGAGGGTTATCATCCTCAAAGACCTAATTTCCTGAATTTTCAACTACGGTGAACAAAATGGTCATCAAAAAATTTTGATTGGAAATGTTTGGGGAAATGATGGGCGTGGAAGGGGTGTTAGTTGTCTTCCAATCACTATCGACTATTAAAAAGGGCACTAGCCATTCTAATTTCCAATTGAATGAGCCCTTTTCGAAGTTTCTGCGAAAACTCCTTAAATACGAAGTTCCCTGGTCTAAGACCAAGAAAATAAAATCATACATTGTGCCAACGTCGTTCTTCACTTAGGCAGCGCTATTGCAATCCCTATGATTATTGGGCAGCGCAGCTTAGACAGTATAGAGCGTGAGAGGGGGGTTAGTTTCCCTCCAATCACTTTCGACTATTAAAAAGGGCACTAGCCCTCTCAATTTCCAATTGAATGAGCCCCTTTTGAAGTTTCTACGACAACGCTAACTATAAAAACCTTATATACCCCCAGGGCATAACTTACTACCTTTGCCCTGGGGGCTCTCGGGGGTTTGTCATCCTCAAATACATAATTTCCAGAATTTGAAACTACATTGAGCAAAATGGCCATCTCCAAACTTCTATTGAATTTGTTTGGGGAAATGGTGGGCGTGAGAGGGAGGTTAATTGCTCTACATTCACTTTCGACTATTATAAAAGCACAATAGTCCTTTCAATTTCCAATTAAATGAGCCCTTTTTGATGTTTCTACGACAGAACTTTCTATAAAAACCATATATGCCTCCAGGGCATAACTTACAACCCTTGCCCTGAGGGTTGTTGTGGGGGGGGGAGGGTTGTCATCCTCAAAGACCAAATTTCCAGAACTTTTGACTACGTTGAAAAAAATGAATATCTTACAATTTTGATTGGATGTGTTTGGGCAAAAGGTGGGCGTGAGAGGAGGGTTAGTTGTTCTTCAATAACTTTCGACCCTTAAAAAGGGCTCTAGCCCTTTCAATTTCCAATCGAATGAATCCTTTTTGAAGTTTCTACGAAAACTTTCTACTACAGCCCTTGCTCTGAGGGCTGTGGGGGTTTTCATCCTCAAAGACTAATTTACAGAACTTTCAACTACGTTTAAAAAAAAACCAGCTATTTCAAAATTTTGATTGTAAGTGTTTGGGGAAATGGTGGGACTGAGAGGGGAGTTATTTGCCCTCCCATTACTTTCTACTATTAATAAGGGCACTAGCAATTTCAATTTCCAATCGAATAAGCCCTTTTTGAAGTTTCTACGCCAACACTTTTTATAAAACTTTATATACCCCCAGGGCATACCTTACATCCCTTGGGGCTGTGGAGGGGGGGGGGTGTGGTTCTCATCCTTGAAACCCTAATTTCCAAAACTTTAAACAATAGTTAACAAAATGGCTATCTAATAATTTTGATTGGATGTGTTTGGGGAAAAGGTGGGCGTGAGAAGGGATTAGTTGCCCTCCAACTACTTTTGACCATTAAAAAGGGCACTAGCCCTTACAATTTCCAATTGAATAAGCCCTGTTTGAAGTTTTTACGACAGAGTCTTTAATAGAAACCTTATATGCTCCCAGAACACAGTTTACTACCCTTGCACTGAAGGCGGTGGGGGAATTTTCCTGCTTAAAGGCATAATTTCCAGAACTTTCAAATTCGTTGAACAAAATGGCTATTTCAAAATTATAATTAGATGTGTTTGGGGAAATGTTGGGCGTGGACGGGGTGTCAGTTGCATTCCAATCACTTTCGACTATTAAAAAGGGCACTAGCCATTTCAATTTCTAATCGAATGAGCCGTTTTCGAAGTTTCTATGACAACGCTTTCTCTGAGAACCTTATTTCACCAGGGCATAACTTATAACCCTTGCCCTGAGGGCTGTGGGGGTTGTCATCCTCAAAGACCTAATTTTCAGAATTTTCCACTACGTTGAACAAAATGGTTGTCTCAAAATTTTGATGAGAGGGGGGTTAGTTGCCCTATAATCACTTTCGACTATTAAAAAGGGCACTAGCCCTTTGAATTTCCAATCGAATGAGTCCTTTTTGAAGTTTCTACGACAACGCTTTCTATAAAAACCTTATATGCCCCCAGGGCATAACTTACAACCCTTGCCCTGAGGATTGTGACGAAAACATAATTTATATCTGTAAATCAACTCCGCTGAACAAAATGGCTACTTCAAAAGTTTGATTGGATGTGTCTGGAGAAATGGTGGGCGTAGAAGGGGCATTATTTGCCTTCCAATAACTTTCGACTATTAAAAAGGGCACAAACCACTCCAATTTCCAATCTAATGAGCCCCTTTCAATGTTTCTACGACAACTCCTTCGATACGAAGTGCCCTGGTCTAAAACCAAAAAAAATAAAATAAATAATACATTGTGCCAACAACGTTCTTTACTTAGGCAGGGCTATTGCGCTGCCCGTGATAGAAAGAAAGTCAAAAAGATGTCCTATCTCAGATAACATGAATAACACATCCCCAAGGATAATGACACTAAATTCCCAAATTTTTTCTCTCTTGTGCATAACTTTCGAAATCAACGAGCTAAACCCTGGTCAAGCACAAAAATGACCCCAGTAAAAACTTGATTTAAAACAAGCTAACTCCTGACTCAGTCCAGACTAGAGACTTACAAAAAAAAAAAAAAAAAAAAATTATGGTTCAAATTGTTGCCTCCTTTTTCACAAATCGTTTTCTAGTGCTTAAATGTATAATTGCTTATTCCGATTCCCTTCCTATCTTTTGTGGGGTGCCCCAGGGAACTCTGATGGGTTCCACTTTTGTTTCTTATAATGGTTAATAGCCTCATGACTGACCACACAGAGCGATAGAAGTATGTGGACGACCTGTCTGCACTTGAGGTTTGTCGACGAAGTATTAAAAGTTCAATTATGACATAACTTGACGATGTCACGCTGGAGGCTTTTTTGTCGAAGATAAAAAGTTAATGCTAATAAATCGTCAGTTATGACAGTTAACTTTTTAAAATCATCCCCTTCTTTCACAAACCCCATTCTCCTAAAATCTCTGTCACATGCATTAAACTACTTGGGGTGACAATAAGTGGTGACTTGAAGTGGGATGCCCATGTTCAAAATATCCTAAAACAAGCTTCCTCTTCGGTTTTCCTTCTAAAACTTTTGTGAAAATTTGCTTGCCCCCCTTAGAACCTTCTCCAACTTTATTGTTCTTTTATTCGGCTAATACTGGAGTTTGCTTGTACAGCGTGGCATTTTGGTCTTTCTTCGGAGCATATTTATAAGATTAAAAATGTCCAAAAACGAGCACTTGGAATCATAAATGGTGAAGGGAAGGTTCCATATCATTATCTACTAGGTAAGTTCAAGCTCACCATGTTAGCCGAGAGAAGGAACATCCTATCCCTTCGTTTTGGTACCAAGACCCTGGCTGTTCCTCGATTACGTTCTATCATCCCCGAGCCCCGCCTTCCCACCCGCAACAGACCGTCCCGTATAAAATCCAAAAAAGTCCCCAAAACTGACTCCCATCCCCGCTAAACATGAAAGATATCGGAAGAGTTTTGTTGAGTTATACAATATATATACGAGTCTTGATCTAGAGCTTGTGGTGTAAAGAACTCTTTCTTTGGATAAAACCCTGTTTTACATTGTGAGTAATTTCCCAGTGGACACTTATTTAAACACTTTTTTTAATCGGCGTATCTATGGCTTGGTTATTTTGACAGCTGTGATTTCCCCTGGGAACAATTATTTTAGCTCAGTGTTACCGATTGGAAGTTGTCAATAGAAGATTTTATTACGCAAATCTTATAATACGATATTCGTAGGCAATTACGCTGAGATTGAGGTGGGGAAAGAAAAGTAAGCAGAAGAGGGGTGGAGAGTTGTTAGCAAGAGCCGTGGTACCTGCTGGGCTTGCCCCTTAAATTGCGGGGACAAGGTAGACGGCCTCCAATACTTCGCTTACTTTTCTCGCATTGAAACCACCAGAAAAATATCATTTACTACTTGGGTGGTGAAATTTGTTTTTACAAATTACAGATAAACTATGAGTAAGAAACTTGTTTATTTACCACCGCTGAAATTTCTTTTCTGTTCGCTGGATAATGGCAATAAGCTCTTGCAAATAATTGACTCCACAGATAAGTTCTATGACAAGGAAAGGATAAATGAAGCCCGAGTTTTGCTGCTTGAAATCACTTGCGCTACCGAGCGGTTGTCTATGAAAGTCAAAGATGAAGATAACGTTAAAGAACTATGTCATACAATGGCCTCGGCGGTGAAAGATCAGAATTGTAAGCGTCCTAAGTTTGTAATAGTGGACCCACAAGAAGTTCCTACAACTGCAGACGAAATCAGTGCAGTTGTAATTACCTGTGTCAATGAGATGTGCAGAAAGGTAGACGGATTTATAGAATCTCAAAGCCAACAAAAATTCAGTCAACTACTTACCCAGACTTCAAAAACCTCCGTCCCCCATCCCCAACCGTTATCCTACGCTGCAGTAGTAATAAAAACTTTCCTCATGAATTGAAAACTCCCGAATCCCGCAAGGAGTTTATTACCCAATTGTGCGAAAATGACTGTGATGAAGTTGTTGAACTGAAGCGTTTTAAAACTGAAACTAAGCTGCTTGTTAAGAACAAAAACGCCGCCACTCGCATCGCCGAAAAAACAGCAAAGGCAGGTTCGAACTTAGAAGCCCGTGCAAAGGCCCCATCATACAATGGTATCGTTACGCAAGTGCCTCGGAATGTTACAGAGGAGGAATTGAAGGCCCTCTTCATGGGCCTAATTTAGGTCAAACGTTGTGGTACTGCACAAGCATTTAAACTCTATTTCGAAACCGCAGCTGACCTCAAACTTGCCGTCGAAAGCCCACCAATGGTTGGAATTGAGCGACTAAATGTGAAAAACTTCAATTTTGCCTCGAAAGTGTTACAAGTGCCATAAAAATGGGCATAAAGCCGCTTCGTATACAAATGAAGCTATCTCTGGCCGATGCGTGAGTCTCGAACACGTTTCATCAAAGGACAACCCCTGTACAAAGCCGATGCGTTGTGTAGCTTGTTATTCGTCGTCTCTCACCTGCTATCACGTAAGATGTCCTGAAAACCCAAAAGTGATTACAGAGAAGCCTAACCATGGAAATTAGCGTCATTTCCTGGAATATGCATGGCGATGCTCTTAATAAGTGCCCTGTAATTGAAGAATTCTTGAGGAATCACGACGTGTGCTTGCAAGAACATTTCCTAATTGAGTGCAATAAGGAGCTCCTTGAATTCTCTGATTCCCAAGTGTTATATTTTTCGCCAGTCAAACGTCTTATAAGCCACAGCAGACCCTCTGGCGGCATTGCTACCCTAGTTCCCAAAGCAATTCCCAGTGTCCTCGTGGAGACCTCAGCCAATCATATCGCTATTCAAATTGTGAATCTGACCTCTATTAACACTTACCTTCCGACAGATTACGAGTCCGAAAAATCGGAAAAATGCTTTGCTCTCACGGCCAAACGTCTTGCAAAATGTGTTACCCGCAATGCTATGCCCGAAAAGCTCCTGATTGGTGATTTTAATTGTGACTTACGTGACTTGACCTCAACTCAATCAAATCTTATCCTGCAGCTTACTAGTGATCAAGAAGTTCTAATGAAAAATCTTGACGCAACTTATCTTCATCATACGGGGGCCACTACCAATATCGATCACGTTTTAGCATCGGGAAATCTGTTCCAAAGCCAAGTGAAAGTGCTGTCTTCAATATACACTTCTGATCATTTCCGATAACTGTCAAAATAAAATTTCTGCTGCTGCCCCAGCAGCCAAGATTCCAGTCTGGTTTGTCAAAGAAGAGTGGGAAAAGACAGACGCATCATCTTTCCAATCGGTCTGTGATACAATCCTTCGCAAGATTAAGATCCCTCTTATTCTTTTACAGAAATCTGCAGATATGTCCCGTGACGATGCTCGTGTGCTTATGGACATTTATTGTGCTCTTATTTGCCATGCCATTAAATGCGGCATAAAAGCTGCTGTGCCAACAGTGAAAATCCGGCGTGGAACGCGAATTCAAGGTTGGTCCCGGAACTCCAAACTGAAGTCTGCGTGTCAGAAATCTAAGTTTTGGTTCCAAGTCTGGCTTGATTGTGACAGACCATGAACATGCTGGGTTAACTGTGTCCGGAAACACGCAAACCGTGTATTTGCCAGAGCTCTAAACAAGCACAGGTGTGATTACATAACCAATTTTTCTGAAAGCGTGAACCAAAATCCAAGTGCCGTGTAGAAATATGCCCTGCGACCCAACCGTTATGTTTCTCCGGAATCTGTTCCTCGTGAAGATCTCTGGGAAGACTATTACTGCCGAGAGTTTGCGCCTCCTCCCTCTAATCTTAGTGCAGAACATGCTGAAAAGCTTAACAACAGCTTACAGTGCCATGCAAATAGTGATTTTGTCGTGACACGAAGCATGGTTATCTCTGCTATAATGAAATTGAAAAAGAAATTCAGTAAGGGTACTGATGGTATCTGCGGGGCTGCTCTTGAATTCAGTAGTGATCTTCTGATTGACCACCTGAGATCACTGTACCAAATGATATTCTCCTCTGGAATAGTGCCAAAATCTGTTTCCGAAGGTAAACTGATCCCCGTGTTAAAGTGAGGTAAACCTCCCCACCTTTGCAGTTCGTATAGACCCATTACTGTGTCGAATGTTTTTTGTAAGTTATTTGAGTTGCTAACATGCGGGGAAATTCGGCAAAAGTGTTACGTTCCTTTAGGATAGTTTGGGTTTCAGAAGGGACTAAGATCTGATCATGACCTATCAACTCTATGTGCTATACTTTTGGATGCTGATGCAGCTAGTGAATCTCTAGTTCTTGGTAGTCACGATGTGCACCGTGCATTTGATTCGCTCGTCCACGAATATATTTTACATTCGGCATATAAGAGGGGGATCAACCCATCGGTGATAGGAGCGTATCGTGATTTATATGATAATCTCGTGGTCCGTATTTATATTCCTGGTCTGAGTGATATTTATGTTGTTTTACCGGTTTATAAGGGAGTGAGACAGGGATCTATTGTTTCACCTGATTTTTTCAACAATGCAATAATAGAGCCACAATCGCAAATTGAATGTTCATTCATAGTTCACGGTTTGAATCTAAGTCTAGTTTCTTAAGCCGATGACGTCTTTATGCCTTTTCGAACCATTGTGTGCCTCGATGAGAATTTTAAAATAATAAATGATGAAGACCAAAAAATTGGCCTTAGTTTCAATGCAGCTAAGTCTGAAATTGTTCTCTTTAATTGGAAAAATTCGACTGATGTATCTATTAGACTTGGTGATATTACCGTTAAGCCAGTAACTTCGCTAACTTTTTTGGACCTCCTTGTTGGAACTTCCGTGTGAGCAACCCGCTCACTCATAGTTGGCCTCCTGAAAAAGTAAATTTCAGCGTCATATGGCAACATTGTGGCAAATAAACTCCGTTTTAATCGCATAATTTTAAATAGGTTGTATAACGCAACTGCGCTGCCACATATTCTATATATTACACCTTTCTGGAGAATGCTCCAGAAATCTGACATTAAGCAAATTCGGTCTTACTACTTTCGTTATGCGAAGTATTTGTTGAGATTACCTTTGTGGACGCGTAACTCATGTGTTAGCCTTCATTATAAAGTTACAGAACCATGTCAGGCCGTTAGAAAACAAATTGACAATTTTAACGCAAGGCTATCGCACGAGTGGTCGTCCCCCCTGTGGCAGTAGTGTCGATGTAGTGCTTTTAAGTACTTGTTCTGTATTGTTTGTTTTTTTTTCTTTTTGTATTAAGTTGCAATCCGTCTTTTTGCTTTTTTGTAGTGATGGGTTAAAAAATAAATAAACAAATAAATAAAAAAAAAATAGCCAGAAAAATTATTCTTTAATTTGATTGGTATCTATTTATTTATTTTTCTTTTTGACTTTTTAACTAAATTTTTGACTCAACATATTTTTTTTATGTATTTTCATTAATTTTATTGTTTTCTATTTTGTTTTTATTTTTGAGTTTCTAATTAATTAAGTGTTGACCTTTTTCATGTATTTTTTCACAATGAATTTTGTTTGACGTGAACATCACGTTCTTTTGATGATATATACATATATATAAAAATATATATATATATATATATATATATATATATATATATATATATATATATATATATATATATATATATATATATATATATATATATATATATATATATATATATATATATATATATATATATATATATATATATATATATATATATATATATATATATATATATATATATATATATATATATATATATATATATATATATATATATATATATATATATATATATATATATATATATATATATATATATATATATAGTGCTTTTTTAGGACGTAAAATTCAAATTCGGCAAACATGTTGTAAAAGAAATTTTTAAAATAAATTTCTATTCTGCAAATCAGATGAGAAACCCCTGGCAATTTTTTGGCTGTTACCCAGTGTAATAACTAAAAACATTTCTACAAAAACTCTAAATTTGGATCTCATACGTTTCCTTTATTTGCTAAATATATTACAGAAAGAAACGCTTGGTTGAACATATATTAATTGAGTGACAATGTGTTAAGTACATGCACCATAATATGCACAATAACCAGAGACCTGGTGTTTATTTTTCATTGCAGCCATTTATCATAATTAAAAAAAAAAAAAAAAAAAAAAAAAAATCAGATGTTGAGAAATATAAGCTCATCTATAAAACACAACTATAAATTTTAATCCTTATCAATTTTACTAAATGTTATCGATATACTACGAAACGCAATACTTATTTGAAAATTTGTTGACCTGACTTAATTTGACTGGAACAAGACTTGTCCTTACACCTGTAACGAGCTTTAGTACAACTGTAACAAGACCTGTACATTCCGTCAATACATTTGAGGGATTTTTGAAGTAGTAGCTTGAGCCCCTGGAACTTTGGAGAAATGGTAAGGTTCTCTAGAAGGGATTCAACCTCTTGTCTAGAAAATTTTCGCATATCTATCATCTCTACGATTTCCAAAACCACGACTGATCTTTTTTCAGAGTCTTTGGATAGCCAACTGTAAAGTGTCTTTGAAAAACCTTGAAATCTGCTAAATTGGCTGTTTTTCAAAGCAGCACAGCAGCTCTTAGCCAATTCTACAAAATCAGGAGTATTAAAATTGGTAACAAATTTGGGAGCTTCTTTCCCTTCCGCAATCATAAGAGCCATCTCTTTTATAACTATCGTTTTATCAGATTGGTTTCCATAAGTGCAAAAAATACTTTCAAGAATTGTTAAATCTTGTTAGATGAAATAACTTTGGAGCAAATATTCAGCAATATCCTCATTAATACCAAGAAAGTTGTAATTTTCTACAATGTATGTAAATGCATCTTCATTCGTTGTTTCGAAAACAGAAACAGTTCCTTCTTTATAGTAATTAATTAAAAAAACGTTTTCCACAAAATAAGTTTTTCAAAGAAAAGTAAAGAACTCCATTAAACAAAAAACGAGCAAAAATAAAATAAAATAATCTGCCAGGCGTGAAACTACCACAAATCAGCATTGATAAATAAATGAAACCCAAAACGAACAGAAATTACAATAAATAACCGAGTCAAACTCAAAACGAGCAGAAATTAACATAAGTTGGGCTCTAAACCCCTATGTCTTCCCAAGGCCATAACATAATTTGCAATTTACTGAAAAAATATAAATGTTTTTACTTTTATAACTTTAATAAATCAAATAATATTAACATTTTGATTACTAAATATCAGTATATGTATATTAAACCGACAAAGCACATTCATTTGTATTTCAAAAAGTGCAAATTATGTTCTGGCCTTGGGAAGGCATAGGGGTTTTGAGCCCAACTTATGTTATTTCTGCTCGTTTTGAGTTTGACTCGGTTATTTACAGTAGTGTTAAATATAGTTTCATACCTCCTCTAGTTGACCTGAAATGGAAAACTTGATATAATTCTCAAAAAAATCTGTTTACTTTCTTTGATAGCTTGGATACACTTACGCTATTTTGATTTAGCTAAATTTTAAGAGCAGAAGTAGCCCCGAAAGTTTGAACATAATACCCTTACTCGTTCTTGGAATACTGCTGAGATGCCTTATTGGGAATTAGCATTAACACAGGGAATTTTTATTTAATCTTATGGCAAAATTTTGTTTTTAAACATAAAGACAAATGGGAGGGTGGGGGTGGGAGAGGGACTAGTTTCCCTACAATCACTTTCGACTATTAAAAAGGGCATCAGCCCTTTCTATTTTCAATCGAATGAGCCCTTTTCCAAGTTCCTACGACAGCTCCTCCGATACAAAGTGCCGTGGTTAAACAACAACAACAACAAAAAAATAATACATTATACCCACATCGATCTTTACTATATAAAAATAACAAGTCTTCCAATCACTTTCGACTATTAAAAAGGGCACTAGGCCTTTCGATTTCGAACCTTATTTGAAACCTTATATGCCCTCAGGGCATAACTTACAACCCTTGCATTGAGGGCTCTGAGGGGGTTATCATCCTAAAAGACCTAATTTCCAAAATTTTCAAATACGTTAAAAAAAGTAGATAACTTCAGCTTTTGACTTGATGGACTCTTGTGAATGGTGGGCATAAGAGGGGTGTAAGTTATTCTTGAGTCATTCCTGACTACTGAAAAAGGCATTAGCAGTTTCACTATCCGGTTAAATTAGACATTTTATAGTTCCTGAAACGACGCTTTCAATTAAAACCTTATATGCCCCCAGGGCGAGGGGGTTATCATCCTAAAAGACAAGATTTTCAGAACTTTCAACTACTTTCAACAAAATAGATATCTCAAAATTTTTATTCAATGTGTTTGGGAAAATGGTGGGCGTGAGAGGGGCGATAGTCGCTATCTAATCACTTTCAACTATTAAAAAAGACCCTAGCTCTTAAAATTTCCAATCGAATGAGCCATTTTGAAGTTTCTACGACAACGATTTTTATGAAAACTTTATATGCCCCCAGGGCATAACTTACAACCCTGCCCCTGAGGGCTGTGGGGGGGGGGGGAAGGGTTGTCATCCTTAAAGACCTAATTTCCAAAACTTTCAATTATGTTGAATAAAATGGCTCTGGGGAAAAGGTGGGCGTGCGAGGGGGGTTAATTGCCCTCAAATCACTTTCGACTACTAAAAAGGATACTAGTCCTTTGAATTTCAAATCGAATGAGCCCTTTTTCAAGCTTCTACGACAAAGATTTCAATAAAAACCTTATATGCCCCTAGGGCATAACTTATAATCCTTAAAAATATGTTTTATATCTGGAAATCAACTGCCCTGAACAAAATGGCTACCCGAAAATTTTTATTGGCTGTGTTTAGGGGACTGTGGGGTGTGGGGGGGGGGCTAATTGCCCTCCAATCACTTTCGACTATTAAAAAGGGCACGAGCCCGTTGAATTTCCAGTCGAATTAGTTTTTATTGAAGTTTCTACGACAACACCTTCTTTAAAAACCTTATATACCCCCAGGGCATAACTTAAAACCCTTGCCCTGAGAGATGTGGGGGAGTATCCTCCTCAAAACATATTTTCTATCTGGAAATCAACTACGCTGAACAAAATGGCTATCTCAAAATTTGGATTGGATGTGTTTGGGGGAATGACGGGCGTGGAAGGGGGGGGGTTGCCCTCCAATAGCTTTCGATTATTAAAAGGGTACTAGCCCTTTGAACTTCCAATCGAATGAGTCTGTTTTGAAGTTTCTACGACAACACCTTCTATAAAAACCTTATATGCCCCCAGGGCATAACTTAAAACCCTTGCCCTGATGGTTGTGGGGGAGTGTCCACCTCAAAAACATATTTTCTATAGGGAATCAACTACGCTGAACAAAATGGATATCTAAAAATTTTGATTGGATGTGTTTGGGAAAATGGTGGGCATGAGAGGGGCGTTAGTCGCTATCCAATCACTTTCAACTATTAAAGAAGGCACTAGCCCTTTCAATTTCCAATTGAATGAGCCTTTTTGAAGTTTCTACGGCAACACTTTCAATAAAAACTTTATATGCCCCCAGGGCGAGGGGGTTATCATCCTAAAAGACAAAATTTTCAGAACTTTCAACTACTTTCAACAAAATAGATATCTCAAAATTTTTATTCAATGTGTTTGGGAAAATGGTGGGCGTGAGAGGGGCGATAGTCGCTATCTAATCACTTTCAACTATTAAAAAAGACCCTAGCACTTAAAATTTCCAATTGAATGAGCCCTTTTGAAGTTTCTACGACAACGCTTTTAATAAAAACTTTATATGCCCCCAGGGCATAACTTACAACCCTTGCCCTGGGGGCTGTGGGGGGAAGGGTTGTCATCCTTAAGACCTAATTTCCAAAACTTTCAATTATGTTGAATAAAATGGCTATCTAAAAATTTTGATTGGATGTGTCTGGGGAAAAGGTGGGCGTGCGAGGGGGGTTAATTGCCCTCAAATCACTTTCGACTACTAAAAAGAATACTAGTCCTTTGAATTTCAAATCGAATGAGCCCTTTTTCAAGCTTCTACGACAAAGATTTCAATAAAAACCTTATATGCCCCTAGGGCATAACTTATAATCCTTAAAAATATGTTTTATATCTGGAAATCAACTGCCCTGAACAAAATGGCTACCCGAAAATTTTTATTGGATGTGTTTAGGGGATTGAGGGGTGTGGGGGGGAGGGGGCTAATTGCCCTCCAATCACTTTCGATTATTAAAAAGGGCACTAGCCCTTTGAATTTCCAGTCGAATTAGCTTTTATTGAAGTTTCTACGACAACGCCTTCTTTAAAAACCGTATATACTCCCAGGGCAAAACTTAAAACCCTTGCCCTGAGGGATGTGGGGGAGTGTCCTCCTCAAAACATATTTTCTATCTGGAAATCAACTACACTGAACAAAATGGCTATCTCAAAATTTTGATTGGATGTGTTTGGGGGAATGAAGGGCGTGGAAGGGGGGGGGGGTTGCCCTCCAATAACTTTCGATTATTAAAAGGGTACTAGCCCTTTGAACTTCCAATCGAATGAGTCTGTTTTGAAGTTTCTACGACAACGCCTTCTATAAAAACCCTTGCCCTGAGGGTTTTGGGGGAGTGTCCACCTCAAAATCATATTTTCTATAGGGAATCAGCTACGCTGAACAAAATGGCTATCTCAAAATTTTGATTTGATGTTTTGTGGGGAATGATGCGCGTGGGGGGGAGGCTAGAGACCATCATATTCTTCTTGGTACTTGAAAAGAGTAGTACCATTTCGAATTTTCAATTAAAGGAAGCTGTTTTGAAGTTTCTCCGCCCTCACCTTCTATAAAAAGCTTATATGGCCCTAGAGTACAAATTATAATCCTTGCCGTGAGGGTAGTGGGGAGTGTCCTCCTCAAAAACATATTTTATATCTGGAAAACAACTAAGCTGAACAAAATGGCTACCTCAAAATTTTGATTAGATGTATTTGGGGGAATGATGGGCGTGGGGGGGGGGCTAGGTTCCCTCCAATCACTTACGACTATTAGATAGGGTACTAGCCCTTTGATTTTCCAATCGAATGAGCCTGTTTTGAAGTTTCTACGACAACGCTTTCTATAAAACCTTATATGCCCCCAGGGCATAACTTAAAACCCTTGCCCTCAGGGCTGTGGCGGAGAGTCATCCTCAAAAATATATATTCTATTTGGAAATCAACTACGCTGAACAAAATGACTATCTCAAGATTTTGATTGGATGTGTTTGGGGGAATGATGGGCGTGGGGGGGGGCTAGTTGCCCTCAAATCACATTTTACTATTGAAAAGAGCACTAGCCACTCCCATTTCCAATGAATGAGCCCTTTTCGAAGTTTTTACGACAACTCCTTCATTACGAAGTGCCCGGGTGGAGAAAAAACACATTGTGCCCACATCGTTCTGATGACCGCTTAATCACAAAGGACGTTAGTTAGAATAAATAGCTCTTATGAAACTACTAAAAAAAAATTTGGCTTAAAGAGCGAGGTATTGACTAGGGGGTGAACTCAATCATATACTTGATATTTTCTGTTCGTTTTAAATTTTGATGATGCTCCTTACTTTCAGTTGAAAAACGTGTTTTATTATCTAATTTCTGATCTTTTTTTTAAATAATGCTTGGAAATCCGGCACACCCTTCATAGCTATTTCTCTCCCCCTATGAAAACTTCCTTCATGGTAAGATCCTCCCATATAATCCCCGACCCCCCCCCCCCCACCCCCACTACCAGAAAAAATCCCCACTGAAAACGTGTGTATACTTTCCAATAATCAGTTCTATATGTTAACATTGGGTAAAGTTCATAACTTTCAGCCCTTCCCCCAAAGACTTGGGGTGATTAAGTCATCCTAAAAGACATAGTTATCATATTTTCGACCATGCTGAACAAATGGCTATCTCAAAATTTTATCAGGCGACTTTGGGAAAAAATGAGCGTGGGAGGGGGCTTAGTTGCCCTCCATTTTTTTGGTCACTTAAAACGGGCACTAGAACTTTTAATTTTCGTTCCAATGAGCCCTCCCACGATATTCTAGGACCACTAGGTCGATACGATCACCCCTGAAAAACAAAAACACGCATCAGCGATCTTTCTTCAGGCAAAAAATGCAAAATTCCACATTTTTGTAGCTAGGAGCTTGAAACCTCTTCATTGGCAAAATCGTCTAAAAGCTGCAAAGTATTCGGAATTAGCAAAGACAAGTCCAAATCTGAATTAGTCATTTTGATACGATGAATATGATGGTGTGATTTTCATTAAGTTTCTATAATTTTTAGGGGGTCTTTCCCCCTTTTTTCGAAAATCAGCCAAATTTTCTCAGGCACGTAACTTTTATCAGGCGCGTAACAGCGCGATGGATTAGACTAAACTTGATGAAATTTATATATTTGAAATCAGCATTAAAATCTGATTCTTTTGATGTATCTATTGGTATCAAAATCCCGTTTTCTAGAGTTTTGGTTACCATTGAGCCGTGTCGCTCCTTACTTACAGTTCGTTACCACGAACTGTTTGATTCAACAGACAACTGAGAGAAATACTTTATCTAGCGTGGTTTTAATTGCGTACAGTATACGATATTAAACTGTGGTTTTTTGGAGTTTAGATGGGGAAAAAGGTACCTAGGTTAGGTTGCGTATTTAATATATGCTATGCTTTGCCCCCACTCCCCCTAATGTGCAAATATATAGCCCAAATTTGTTTCGAAACTATTATATAGTCATCCTATTTTATTTCATTTCATTTGCATTAACCAAACTTGACTTTTTAGAAAGGCCCATATAATGCGGAAGTACCTCCATTTCTTGACTTATTCAAGCGTTGAAACAAGAGACAAAGGGCAAAACGAAGGGGAAACATATAATTTGAACTCTACATTTGCACAACAGGGGGGGGGGGTAAAGTATAGCTTAACCAAATTTTTATTAACAAACTAGTACAATTTTAATTTTTTCGATTTTACATTTTTTTTTTTAGTTTACTGCGATTTTTATGCATATTGTGGAGTAGGCTAAGATATGTTTTTTTCACATGGTTCCTTTTCAATAGCCCCAATTCCAGGATTCTACTGAAATCTGGCAATAATTTCTCCAATCAATGGTCTTTCAAAAATAATTAGCGCAACCACCACTGCTTCGTAGCCCCCCTCTTAATATTGCTGCCTGATAGTGGGGAGCCCCCAGCTCCCCCCTCTGGGAATGACTCTTGGGCTAGGGGCCTGAAAATTAGCCAAGGAACTTTTTGTTCCTAATCAGTTTGAAACATGCTGATGGAATTCTAGGCATCTTAAGCCCGTTATAAAAATGGATTTTTTTAGCGGTACGGTTTACCTTCCAAAAATGGAGCCCATTTTTACCACTTAGTAGAGACGGGGTTTGGGACACAATTGCAATGATAGTTATTATTGTATTTGGAAAAAACATTGAATTGCAAATGTAATGGTGTATTTTTTTATTACAGGATTTTTCCCTTATATACTGAAGTTTTCTGATTTTATTGAATCTAATTTTGCTGGTTTAAAGTAAGGTGCTTTTATTGTAACCATTTTTTCTCAAACTGGTATTATATGGCATAATGAAAAATTCTGCCGATGAGAAACCGGCAAAGGTTCAGTTTAGGGGCTACTGGGAAGGATACAAGTTAAGAAAGTAATTTTTATTTCATAATATGGAGAATAATTGTAGTTAACACATTTTGACTGCAGCTCCACTATTAATCAACACCCCCCCCCCCCCCACTGTTAGAATATAGCCTAAATTATATTTCGCAGGCATACCCGCCAATCTTGTTTTTCCGGTTCTGGTATCGTCACAGCTGATTCAATTTACGGGTAAAAAAGAAGAGACGCATTAGCAGAATACATAAGAAGTGTATATTATTTGGGCGATAAATTGCATATTAGGGGAGTCGAGGGTAAATACAGTGAAGCTAGTCCAAATGTGCTAACTACGAATATTTTGCATATTATGAAGAAAGAATTGTTTTCTTAACATATTTCCTTCTCAATAGCCCCTAATCTAGACCTTTAACAAGACACCCAATTATAAATATATATATATATATATATATATATATATATATATATATATATATATATATATATATATATATATATATATATATATATATATATATATATATATATATATATATATATATATATATATATATATATATATATATTTATATATATATATATATATATATATATATATATATATATATATATATATATATATATATATATATATATATATATATATATATATATATATATATATATATATATATATATATATATATATATATATATATATATATATATATATATATATATAAAGTACACCGAACTAACAAAATCAAAAGATTTTCTTACATAGCCTAGGGCCTAATACAAGATCCGGGTATGGGTTAGTAGTTACCTTGTAAAAGGTTTCAGGGATACATGAAAGGATACAAGAAACTGTTTTTTTTTTTTTTTGTTATTGATAAGAATTGCACAAGATTGTACCGTTTGACGTAGACATTTTTAGGAGCCAATCAGAGACAGCGATGGTTGCTCAATATACGATAACTTGATTGGAGATTGGATTTGAATAAAAGGAATGGTATTGACATTTGCATAAAGGGGTAAGGGATTTGCGAATTGGATTGTATGAAGGTGAAAAAAAAACAGGAAAAAAGGGTTAAACTGATTATCAGTTAAGGTAACCCCTCGGAGTTGTTAACTCAGGCAATTTGTTATAAATTTGAGACAACATCAATCTATGAAAATGGTTAATGATGATAGAATGACATTTTGAGTTGACCTAGCTTTACCTCTCCGATGTGTTCTGTATAATACATAAGTTGTGTTTGAACAGTGTTGTCAGTTTAAAATAGGGTCCAACGTTATAGTATACTAAAAAGTTGATACTAAGAGAGATGTAGATGGCAAGAAAATAATTTCAATAATGAAATTCAGAACGAAACTTAGAAATCATTGCAAATCAAGTAGTAAGGTGTATGTGAGTATGAACCATCAAGGATCATAAGCACCAACGAGCCTAACCAGCAGACACATCAACCCCCCAAGGGTCCCCTATCCCCAAACTCGAAGGGTGCCCTCTCCCATCCAACTTTTTGGCCCCTTCCCCCATTTTTTTTTATTTTTTTGATTTGTTTTTGGCAATTGATATTTTTTCTGATAACAAGTATCATTCATTACGATCGTAGCTTTCAAATGTGAAACTTAAGTAAATTTTTGGATCGAAAAATAAACTATTTCTGTAAAATCTGAGTTAATAAGGGTTTTTGACCGTAAACTCTAGTTTTTTGTAAGAAAATTATGGAAAATACAATTCTCTGGTTCAAATGTGAAACTTAAGTTCATTTTTTGGATCGAAAAATAAAACTATTTCCGTAAAATCTGAGCTAATAAGGGTTTTTGACCTTAAACTCTAGTTTTTTGTAAGAAAATTATGGAAAATACAATTCTCTGGCTCAAATGTGAAACTTAAGTTAGGTTATGAATCGAAATAAATCGCTATTTCTCTAAAACCTGAGCAATTGAAGGTTTTTAACCATAAAGCCTCGTTTTTTGCAAGGAAATTATGTAAAATACAGTTCTCTAGTTAAAATTTGAAAATTAGGTCAAGTTTCGAAGGCTCAGAATGATGAGGACTGATAGTCTTCATATAATATTTTTTTCATAAAAACAAATTATTGTTTTTTAAACTTCGAAATTATTCAACTTTATTTATTTTTTATCTTTTTTTGTACGTATCTTAAAATGACAAAATATATTTCTTGAATTCACCTCATGGATTCACAATACAGAAACTATAAAAAAATATTTGTAATTTCCAGAATTCATAATTTCCAGAGTTCTATGACTCCTCCCCGCAATGAATTCTAAGGGTTTTATGACTCCTCCCCACAATAAATTCAGATGGTTTTAGGAGTCATCCCCATATCCATAACTCCGTTCAACCTTGACTGAAGATATAAAAGTTTGATGATGTATTTCTCTACTTAACAACTACATTAATAGCTTCCAAGATGATACGACTGTATGACACAGAATTTATTGGTTTAAAAAATACAATTCTCTGCTTCAAATGTGAAACTTAAGTTCATTTATGGATCGAAAAATA
>NC_142812.1:25542348-25568149 GCF_049724085.1 Artemia sp. Qi Xiang Cuo | reverse complement strand
AAAACTATTTCCGTAAAATCTGAGCTAATTAGGGTTTTTGACCGTAAACTATAGTTTTTTGTAAGAAAATTATGGAAAATACAATTCTCTGGTTCAAATGTGAAACTTAAGTCCATTTATGGGTCGAAAAATAAAACTATTTCCGTAAAATCTGAGCTAATAAGGTTTTTTGACCGTAAACTATAGTTTTTTGTAAGAAAATTATGGAAAATACAATTCTCTGCCTCAAATGTGAAACTTAAGTGCTTGTATGGATCGAAAAATAAAACGATTTCCGCAAAATCTGAGCTAATTAGGGTTTTTGACCGTAAACTATAGTTTTTTTCTAAGAAAATTATGGAAAATACAATTCTCTGGTTCAAATGTGAAACTTAAGTCCATTTTTGGATAGAAAAAAAAAACTATTTTTTTAGAATCTAAGTTAATAAGGGTTTTTTACCGTAAACTATAGTTTTTTGTAAGAAAATTACGGAAAATACAATTCTCTTTTTCAAATGTGAAACTTAAATCCATTTTTGGATCGAGAAAGTTAACTATTTCATTAAAATCTGATCTAATAAGGGTTTTTGACCTTAAACTCTAGTTTTTTGTAAGAAAATTATAGGAAATAAAATTCTCTGGTTCAAATGTGAAACTTAAGTCCATTTTTGGATCGAAAAAAAACTATTTCTGTAAAATCTGAGCTAATAAGGGTTTTTGACCGTAAACTCTAGTTTTTTATAAGAAAATTATGGAAAATAAAATTCTCTGGTTCAAATGTGAAACTTAACTCCATTTTTGGATCGAAAAATAAAACTATTTCCGTAAAATCTGAGCTAATAAGGGTTTTTGACCGTAAACTATTTTTTTGTAAGAAAATTATGGAAAATACAATTCCTTGTCTCATAGGTGACACTAAAATCCTTTTTTGTGATCGAAATATAAACTATTTCTGGAAAATCTGAGTTAATAAGGGTTTTTGACCGTAGATTCTAGTTTTTTGTAAGAAAATTATGGAAAATACAATTCTCTGGTTCAAATGTGAATCTTAAGTCCATTTATGGATCGAAAAGGGTTTTTGTCCGTAAACCCTAGTTTTTTGTAAGGAAATTATGGAAAATACAATTCGCTGGTTCAAATATGAAACTTAAGTCCAGTTTTGGATACTCTTAATGAGGAGGACTGATGGTTCTAATTCAATATTTTTTTCATAAAAACAAACTATTGTTTTTTAAACTTCGAAATTATTCAACTTTTTTTATTTTTTATCTTTTTTTTGTACGTATCTTAAAATGAAAAAATATCTTTCTTGAATTCACCTCTTGGATACACAATACAGAAATTAAAAAATAATTGTAATTTCCAGACTTCATCTTCATGCAATATATACCGAGAGTTCTATGACTCCCCCCCGCAATGAATTCTAAGGGTTTTATGACTCCTCCCCACAATGAATTCAGAGGGTTTTAGAAGTCATCCCCATAGCCATAACTCCGTTCAAACTTGAGCGAAGATATAAAAGTTTGATGATGTATTTCTCTACTTAACAACTACATTAATAGCTTCCAAGATGATAGGACTGTATGACACAGAATTTATCGGTTTGAAAAATACAATTCTCTGGTTCAAATGTGAAACTTAAGTCCAGTTATGGATACTCTTAATGATGAGGACTGATGGTTCTAATTCAATATTTTTTTCATAAAAACAAACTTTTTTTTAAACTTCGAAATTATTCAACTTTATTTATTTTTTATCTTTTTTTTGTACGTATCTTAAAATGACAAAATATATTTCTTGAATTCACCTCTTGGATACACAATAGAGAAATAATAAAAAAAAATTTGTAATTTCCAGACTTCATTTTCATGCAATAGATACCGAGAGTTCTATGACTCCTCCCTGCAATGAATTCTAAGGGTTTTATGACTCCTCCCCACAATGAATTCAAATGGTTTTAGGAGTCATCCCCATATCCATAACTCCGTTCAAACTTGAGCAAAGATATAAAAGTTTGATGATGTATTTCTCTTCTTAACAACTACATTAATAGCTTCCAAGATGAAAGGACTCTATCACACAGAATTTATCGGTTTGAAAAAATCATCTTGTGGTGTTATATTTGAATATGCATTTTTATTATTGTCAATGGAACTCGAAGAAATTGACTGTTATCATTGGATACTGAACTATAACATGTTTGAGTATGATAAAAGCTTGTGGAGTACTACATTGCATCGTATAAACAGACTGAGATTCTACGATAGAGTGATTACATCACTTAATAATAGTGGCCAAGAACTGGGAAAAGTCCAGGAGAAAGTCAGTGACATTTTCAGCTTTTCGGGGTTGAAGCACTACGTAAAGGATAATGTACCTACAGATAAAGTTTTGATCCAAAAGTGTGACCCTAGGATTCCACTTTTCAATCTAGAAGAATTTAAGTGTCCTAAATTTGGAGGGGTTTATCACCATCCTGAAAACGAGGTCAGGTTCTTCGCCAAGTGGATACCTAAGGACATACCTGATTTTGTATTAATATTCTACATAGCAATATCTCATTAAAAATATATTATGCATTACATTGTTATGTGTTCATTATTTTAGAGTAAGCTAGCATATCAAAAATTTAGAATGTCTATTAAAACATTGGAGATGTGAGAAAAGCAATTTGCATACATCTATTGTCAGACACATGGAATAATATTGACAAAATCTAGGCATCAGAATGAATAAATTCTTTATCAATATCCGTTGTTGGATTTGTCATTATGTCATTGTGAGAAAATTGTAAGTAAGTAGGAATTAAGTAAGTAAGTAACAAACTCTTTCTTAAATTCACCTCTTGGATACACAATACAGAAATTTTATTATAGGAAATTATGAAAAAAAAATGAAGAAACTCTTTATTAACATTCATTATCGATTGAAGTCGCTTCCTAGACAGACAATAGAACAAATCACAAAATCAAGTATAAGAGTGATTAAATTCTATATCAGCATCCATTTCTCGCATACATAGGAAAAAGTTGACAACATCTAAGCATTAGAGTGAATAAATTTTATTTATCAATATCTTTTGTCAGATACATCGGATAAAATTGACAGAATCAAAGTATAAGAGTGAATAATTTTTTTTTTCAAAATCTTGTCTCAGAGAGATCAAAAAAAATTAACCTAATCTAAATTTCAGAATGAATCAAAGTATTAAATGCAAATTCAGCTTGATTTTCAAACTCATTAATCTTTATATAAACTGCAAAAGTTTCACAAGAAGCATCTTTCAACGTTTTATAATTTTATAAGAAAAGCAATGAATGGAAATTCATTTTGATTTTGATGTTGGGTATAAATTTTGTCATTTTATAAAAACTGCAAGAGTTTCACAAGAACTATCTTTCAACGTGTTTTAAGTTCAAATGAAAAGTATTCAATGAAAATTAAATTTGATTTTGATGGTGGATAAAAACCCATCCATTCTTATAGAAACTGCAATAGTCTCATGGGAAACATCTTATGATTTAATACATGCAATAAACTAGCAAGTGTCGATAGCCGGACAATTCTTTTTTTCTTTTTTATCACAAACAATTTTCAATGTGTCCAAGGCAGAACAATTTCTTCATAAATTCCACTATTTAATGCCCCTCTCCGGCCCGCCCCGCCCCCCCCCCCCCACAGCCTGCCGCAGCGGACCCTGTAGAGCTTCCCGGCAAGCAGCGGGCCCCGCTGCGGCGATGGGAATAACATTGACAAAATCTAGGTATCAGAATGAATAAATTCTTTTTCAACATCCGTTCTTGGATATGTCATTATGTCATTATGAAAAAATTGTAAGTAAGTAAGTGAGTAGGTAGGTAAGTGACAAACTCTTTCTTGAATTCACCTCTTGGATACACAATACAGAAGTTTAATTCAGGAAATTATGAAAAAAAAATTTAGACGGGGTTACGTGCGCGCACGTAACCCCGTCTAAAGTTTTTTTTCATAATTTCCTGAATTAAATTTCTGTATTTTGTATCCAAGAGGTGAATTCAAGAAAGAGTTTGTTACTTACTTACTTACCTACTTACTCACTTACTTACTTACAATTTTTTCATAATGACATATCCAAGAACGGATGTTGATAAAGAATTTATTCATTCTGATACCTAGATTTTGTCAATGGTATTCCCATCGCCGCAGCGGGGCCCACTGCAGCGGGCCGGGGGAAGGGACGGGGTGGGCCAGAGAGGGGCATTAAATAGTGGAATTTATGAAGAAATTGTTCTGCCTTGGACATATTGAAAATTGTTTGGGATAAAAAAGAGAAAAAAGAATTGTCCGGTTATCGACACTTGCTAGTTTATTGCATGTATTAAATCATAAGATGTTTCCCGTGAAACTATTGCAGTTTCTATAAGAATGGAAGGGTTTTTATCCACCATCAAAATCAAATTTAATTTTCATTGAATACTTTTCATTTAAACTTAAAACACGTTGAAAGATAGTTCTTGTGAAACTATTGCAGTTTCTATAAAAATGACTAAATTTTTACCCAACATCAAAATCAAAATGAGTTTCCATTCAATGCTTTTCTTATAAACTTATAAAACGCTGAAAGTGAACTTTTGCAGTTTCTATAAAAATGAACGAATTTCAAAATCAAACTGAATTTGCATTTAATACTTTTATTCATTCTAAAATTTGGATTTTGTCAATTTTATTTGATGTATCTGACAAAAGATTTTGAAAAAAAAATTATTCACTCTGACACTTAGATTCTGTCAATTTTATTCGATGTATCTGACAAAAGATGTTGATAAATAAAATTTATTCACTCTAACAATTAGATTTTGTCCACTTTTTCCTATGAATGCGAGAAATGGATGTTGATATAGAATTTAATCACTCTTATACTTAGATTTTGTGAAATTGTTTTATTGTCTGTCTAGGAAGCGACTTCAATCGATAATGAATGTTAATAAAGAGTTCTTCATTTTTTTTCATAATTTCCTATAATAAAATTTCTGTATTGTGTATCCAAGAGGTGAATTTAAGAAAGAGTTTGTTACTTACTTACTTAATTCCTACTTACTTACAATTTACTCATAATGACATAATGACATATCCAACAACGGATGTTGATAAAGAATTTATTCATTCTGATACCTAGATTTTGTCAATGTTATCCCATGTGTCTGACAATAGATGTATGCAAATTCCTTTTCTCACATCTCCGATGTTTTAATAGATTCTAAGCTTTTGATATGCTAGCTTACTCTAAAAATAATGAACACATAACAATGTAATGCATAATATATTTTTAATGAAATAATGCTATGTAGAATATTACTACAAAATTATATTATGACACATACTCATACACACGATCTCTCTTAAACATCCAGAAACGATGGTCCCATGATATAGAATAGTTTTTACCATGTCTTATGCATTTATCACGATCAGGTATGTCCTTAGGTATCCACTGGGAGAAGAACCTGACCTCGTCTTCAGGGTGGTGATAAACCCCTTCAAATTTAGGACACTTAAATTCTTCTAGATTGAAAAGTGGAATCCTAGGGTCACACTTTTGGATCAAAACTTTATCTGTAGGTACATTATCCTTTACGTAGTGCTTCAACCCCGAAAAAGCTGCAAATGTCACTGACTTCCTCCTGGACATTTCCCAGTTCCTGACCACTATTATTAAGTGGTGTAATCACTCTATCGTAGAATCCCAGTCTGTTTATACGATGCAATGTAGTACTCCACAAGCTTATATCATACTCAAACATGTTATAGTTCAGTATCCAATGATAACAGTAAATTTCTTCGAGTTCCATTGACGATAAAAAAAATGCACCTTCAAATATAACACCACAAGATGATTTTTTCAAACCGATAAATTATGTGTCATACGGTCCTATCATCTTGGAAGCTATTAATGTAGTTGTTAGGTAGAGAAATACATCATCAAACTTTTATATCTTCGCTCAAGGTTGAACGGAATTATGGGTATGGGGATGACTTCTAAAACCATCTGAATCCATTGTGGGGAGGACTCATAAAACCCTTAGAATTCATTGCGGGGAGGAGTCATAGAACTCTCGGTATCTATTGCATGCAAATGAAGTCTGGAAATTACAAATTTTTTTTTTAATTTCTGTATTGTGTATCCAAGAGGTGATATCAAGAAAGATATTTTGTCATTTTAAGATACATACAAAAAAAAAGATAAAAATAAATAAAGTTGAATAATTCCGAAGTTTAAAAAAAAAGTTTGTTTTTATGAAAAAAATATTGAATTAGAACCATCAGTCCGCATCATTAAGAGTATCCAAAACTGGACTTATGTTTCACATTTGAACTAGAGAATTGTATTTTTCAAACCAATAAATTCTGTGTCATACAGTCCTATCATCTTGGAAGCTATTAATTTAGTTGTTAAGAAGAGAAATACATCATCAAACTTTTATATCTTCGCTCAAGGTTGAACGGAGTTATGGCTATGGGGATGACTTCTAAAACCATCTGAATTCATTGTGGGGAGGAGTTATAAAACCCTTAGAATTCATTGCGGGGAGAAGTCATAGTACTCTCGGTATCTATTGCATGAAAATGAAGTCTGGAAATTACAATTCTTTGTTTATAATTTCTGTATTGCGTATCCAAGAGGTGAATTCAAGAAAGATATTTTGTCATTTTAAGATACGTACAAAAAAAAGATTAAAAAATAAATAGAGTTGAATAATTTCGAAGTTTAAGAAAAATAGTCTGTTTTTATGTAAAAAATATTGAATTATAACCATCAGTCCTCATCAATATGAGTATCCAAAACTGGACTTAAGTTTCACATTTGAGCTAGAGAATTGTGTTTTCCATACTTTTCTTACAAAAAACTAGAGTTTACGGTCAAAAACCCTTATTAGCTCAGGTTTTACGGAAATAGTTTATTTTTTCGATCCAAAAATAGACTTAAGTTTCACATTTGAATCAGAGAATTGTATTTTCCATTATTTTCTTATAAAAAACTAGATTTTACGGTCAAACACCCTTATTAGCTCAGATTTTACGGAAATAGTTTTATTTTTCGATCCATAAATGAACTTAAGTTTCACATTTGAACCAGAGAATTGTATTTTCCATAATTTTTTTACAAAAAAATAGAGTTTACGGTCAAAAACCCTTATTACCTCAGATTTTACAGAAATAGTTCTATATTTCGATCCAAAAAAGGACTTTAGTGTCACCTATAAGCCAAGGAATTGTATTTTTCATAATTTTCTTACAAAAAAATAGAGTTTACAGTCAAAAACCCTTATTAGCTGAGATTTTACGGAAATATTTTTATTTTTCGATCCAAAAATGGAGTTAAGTTTCACATTTGAACCAGAGAATTGTATTTTTCATAATTTTCTTACAAAAATCTAGAGTTTACGGTCAAAAACACTTATTAGCTCAGATTTTACAGAAATAGTTAATTTTTTCGACCCAAAAATGGACTTAAGTTTCACATTTGAACCAGAGAATTGAATTTTTCATAATTTTCTTACAAAAAACTAGAGTTTACGGTCAAAAACCCTTATTAGCTCAGATTTTACAGAATTGTTTTTTTTTCGATCCACAAATAGACTTAAGTTTCACATTTGAACCAGAGAATTGTATTTTCCATAATTTTCTTACAAAAAACTATAGTTTACGGTCAAAAACCCTAATTGGCTCAGATTTTGAGGAAATAGTTTTATTTTTCGATCCATAAATGGACTTAAGTTTCACATTTGAACCAGAGAATTGTATTTTCCATATTTTTCTTACAAAAAACTATAGTTTACGGTCAAAAACCCTAGTTAGCTCAGGTTTTACGGAAATAGTTTTATTTTTCGATCCATAAATAGACTTAAGTTTCACATTTGAACCAAATAATTGTATTTTCCATAATTTTCTAGCAAAAAACTAGAGTTTACGGTCAAAAACCCTTATTAGCTCAGATTTTACGGAAATAGTTTTATTTTTCGATCCATAAATGAACTTAAGTTTCACATTTGAAGCAGAGAATTGTATTTTTCAAACCGTTAAATTCTTTGTCATACAGTCCTATCATCTTGGAAGCTATTAATGTAGTTGTTAAGTAGAGAAATACATCATCAAATTTTTATATCTTCGCTCAAGGTTGAACGGAGTTTAGGATATGGGGATGACTTCTAAAACCATCTGAATCCATTGTGGGGAGGAGTCAAAAAACCCTTAGAATTCATTGCGGGGAGGAGTCATAGAACTCTCGGTATCTATTGCATGAAAATGAAGTCTGGAAATTACAAATATTTTTTTATTATTTCTCCATTGTGTATTCAAGAGGTGAATTCAAGAAATATATTTTGTCATTTTAAGATACGTACAAAAAAAAAGATAAAAAATAAATAAATTAGAATAATTTCGAAGTGTAAAAAAACAATAGTTTGTTTTTATGAAAAAAATATTGAATTAGAACCATCAGTCCTCATCATTAAGAGTATCCAAAACTGGACTTAATTTTCACATTTGAACCAGAGAATTGTATTTTCCATAATTTTCTTACAAAAAAACTAGATTTTACAGTCAAAAACCCTAATTAGATCAGATTTTACGGAAATAGTTTTATTTTTCGATCCATAAATGGACTTAAGTTTCACATTTGAACCAGAGAATTGTATTTTCCATAATTTTCTTACAAAAAACTAGAGTTTAAGGTCAAAAACCCTTATTAACTCAGATTTAACAGAAATAGTTTTATTTTTCGATCCATAAATAGACTTAAGTTTCACATTTGAACCAGAGAATTGTATTTTGCATACTTTTCTTACAAAAAACTAGAGTTTAAGGTCAAAAACCCTTATTAACTCAGATTTTACAGAAACAGTTTAGTTTTCAATCCAAACATGGACTTAAGTTTCACATTTGAAAGCTACAATCGTAATGAATGATACTTGTTATCAGAAAAAATGTCAATAATAAAAAAAATCAAAAAAATAAAAAAAAATGGGGGAAGGGGGCCAAAAAGTTGGAGGGGAGGGGACACCCTTCGAGTTTGGGGATAGGAGACCTTTGGGGGGTTGATGTCTCTGCTGGTTAGGCTCGTTGGTGCTTATGATCCTTGATGGTTCGTACTCACATACACCTTACTACTTGATTTGCAAGGATTTCTAAGTTTTGTTCTGAATTTCATTATTAAAATTATGTTCTTGCCATCTACATCTCTCTTAGTATCAACTTTTTAGCATACTATAACGATGGACCCTATTTCAAACAGACAACACTGTTCAAACACAACTTGTGTATTATACAGAACACATCGGAGAGGTAAAGCTAGGTCGACTCACAATGTCATTCTATCATCATTAACCATTTTCATAGATTGATGTTGTCTCAAATTTATAACAAATTGCCTGAGTTAACAACTCCGAGGGGTTACCTTAACTGATAATCAGTTTAACCCTTTTTTTTCTCTTTTTCACCTTCATACAATCCAATTCGCAAATCCCTTACCCCTTTATGCAAATGTAAATACCATTCCTTTTATTCAAATCCAATCTCCAATCAAGTTATCGTATATTGAGCAACCATCGCTGTCTCTGATTGGCTCCTAAAAATGTCTACGTCAAACGGTACAATCTTGTGGAATTCTTATCAATAACAAAAAAAAACAGTTTTTGGTATCCTTTCATGTATCCCTGAAATCTTTTACAAGGTAACTACTTGGGTTAAACTATAGCTCAAGTCCTTGGAATAGCGCAACCAGGTGTTCCACTATCCCCGAATTTTCGGGGATTTCCCCGAAAATCTATGTTTCTCCCCGAAAAAATTTATGTTTCCCCGAATCCTGGAAAATCACTCAACTACGGTTTGACCCCTAGTGACTATCCCTAGCAAACATTACTTTACATACCATAATTTTTCACTACTCTCTTGTTCGTTAATTTTCGTCTCCTGTGTTACATTGCATAAGAACCAGACCGATACAATTTAATTATAGACGGTTCTTTATATGTTCACAAAAGTTTCACTTTCTTTTATTTAGATTTAATAATTTCGAATGCAATATTCCAAATGCTATAAGATTCTTACATTTACATCATTCGTGGTCAAGTATCTTGACAAAATTAGCCAAGAATTATACTTGAAGTTGTTTAACGGAACGCTCAGTTAGATTCTGGATTTTGAAATTGAACTTCTAAAGAAAGAGAATTGTTTTGAAAACCGAATCATAAGCTTAAATTTGGTTTTCTTTTGCTATTTTCAGTTTTGGACATACTGTATTAATGTTTAATACTTAATAATTGAACGCATATTATATTGAAGAAATTGATCTTTTTGCCAGGAATTCTTACCATTTAAATTTTTGTTTCATTCGGTGCGTAAAATTTAAGTTCTTTTTATCTGAGAATTTTATTTGTCATACCACTCTTTATCCTCAAACGTATTCACCCATCACTCCCTCACAATTATTATTCTGGTCCCTTCACCCGTGAAATTTTTGCAGTGACGTAATATTTTAAACTGCAGTTTTAGGAACTTTTTACGGTCTTGCAAACTTGTTAGTTAGGCAAAGGAAATTTTACGGAAAATATATTCTGCTCAAATTCGGGATAGCCAAGTAAATTTCTTTAAATATCTAAGGCCTACCTTTACAACTTCTAATGCTTTAACAATTAATAACCCTGTATGAAGGCTAATCCTGAGATAAATTTTTTTTTTAAGAAAATGTGGTATAATTTATTTCTTCCTAAGAACTATCCCGAAATACGATCTTCTTACCTTAAAAAATGCACAACTCTCTCCCCCTTCTAATGAGACAAAATTTAGCTACAGACTATGTAAAAGGTCGAAGAATAGAGGATTCAAACGGAAGTAACCCCAAAAATATTATCCATAAGAAAATTTACAACACAGCTTAAGGTAAAAATTTGGGTATTAGGATCATATTGTTTTCTTGTCAAGTTTTAACTATTTTCGGACATATTTATCGCGAAAAGTTGGTTAATAATGCCAAATAATGTTAGTGCGAAGTAAAAGAATTAGTAAATTTTATAAGATTTGTAGCCTACAGCTATCAGGTCCAGGCATTAGATGACCTGATATAAAAATGAGACTGCAATAAGTATTATATTTGGAATATGAATGGTCACAGGGTTGGTGGGAGGGTTGGGGGTTAATCGGTGACTATATAGTAATTATGAGGTAACCAAAAGAAAGAAAAGCATAGTAGAAACAAACAATGAAAAAAATCTATGTTCCGAGGAGGTATTTTCCGCACGGGGGTGGGTATTTTCCGAGGGTATTTTTCGCGTGGGATTTTTTCCGCGGGGGTACTTTCCGTGGGGAGTATTTTCAGGAGGGGAGCATTTTCTGTGGGGTATATTTTTGTGAGGAGGGGGGGGGTATTTTACTTTTTTCCGTGGGAGGATTTTTTTTTTTGGGGGGGGGGGGTAAACACCTAAGTCCTTAGAAGCAGCATGAAAAACCAACAATGTCTCAATTGTCGTCAAAATTCCCTTTTTAGTTTAAGTTTAAATTCACTTGTTTAGTTTAGTTCTTATTTGTTTTAAGTTTTGATATTACCCCGTCCTTATAGGTTGAATTTTTCTATTTAATTTACTTATCTAGAAACCGCAAACAATATTTGGGTTTGTTTTTAAATATTATTAATGAATTTCTGAGATTAATGACTTAATAGAATATTGTTACTGGTATTTACAGTTCACATATGTTCAATATTTTTCTTTTTTTTTTGAAAACAATTTCGAAGTTTTTGCCGCAATATCAGCAATAAGTGTTTTCAGCTATGGGTTCCAATCCCGGGCTCAGGCTCTAATACCTATTTAGTAAAAGGCTTGATTTACTACGCAGATACAAGCCCTACTTGAGCCTGAAAACGAAGCTAGAACCAATTTTGGCTCCCTAATTTTCGCAACGAAATTCTATATTGTTCTTTCCCCGAAAAATCCCCGAATCTTGAAGACTTGTCCCCGAAAACTCCCCGAATTTTTAAGACTTGTCCCCGAATTCTAATTTTCGAGGGTGGAAGCCCTGAGCGCCACTCTCTCAGCTTATGAATTGAGTCACTCGCCGGACACTCTAGGCAAATGGGTCTTATTAGATTTTAGACGCTTTTTTGCCTTTCAATTCCAAGCAACTTTTTGGTCAACCAAAATTCAATTCATTTTGTTAGGACAACTGTCTGAGCTTGTCAAATGGGTCACTCGCCTCACACTCCAGGCAGGTGGGGCCCCCTATTAGAATCTGATCGCTTGTTGGCTTGAGAATTCGGTAATTTTTTCGTTATTCATATTATTAACTTAAGAATAAAGTAAACATACCACTCGATGCCTTTTTTAAGCTTTTTCCAAATATAATAATCGTTTTTTTCGGAATTAAATTTTACACCCCAGCCCTATATATACCAATTCAAGGTATATATTTGCACATTAGGGGGGTGGAGGTAAGTTTAAACTCACCTCTCATTTATATCAGAAATAAAATTTACCCCCATCCCCCTAATGTGCAAATATATACCCTGAATTGGTATATATAGGGCTGGGGTTAAAATTCATTTCCGACAAAAATGATTGTTATTTTTGGAAAAAAGGCATCGAGTGGTATGTTTACTTTATCCGTAAGTCAATAATATGAATAACTAAAAATTTACCGCAAATCAAGTGACCTCTTGGTCAACCCAATATTTAATTTGTTTTTGTTAGTGCAACTATCTGAGCAAATGAATTGGGTGCTAAACCTGGCCCAACACTCTAGGCAGATGGGCAATCTCCGTTAGGCTTTGGACTGGACGACCAGACTCAAGCTCTTTGTCTGGCAGAACCGTTTTCTTTCATAATTTTGCCACCAAAGTAGCCTATCATATTTTCGTCATACTTAGGTATAGCCTATTTCGCAAGGACTAACCTAACTTCACTTCTTGAGTGTGGTGGGTGTAAGAAATAAGTAGCCTTGACATTTTTCACAACTTAGCTCAATGATTTCCCAAAATCATGAAAATCCCCTCACCTACACTTTTAGTTTAAACACACTTTTTAGATTTAAAATTTTTGATATTGAATATTTGTTCATAAGGACCCATCCCTCTAAAATGAAGATAACTATCCTACATTTTTAAATTTCAGTCAAGTTTAATAAAGCTGTTTTTCAACCAAAATACAAAGACATTTATATTAAAACAGAATTCACTTACTTTGTTAGTAGCGCTTTGAACTTGTCTCCGTCGACTGTCTAACGACTACAGCACTACAATTCGACTAACAAAACTGGTTATCTCAACTCATATTGTACCTCATCACATCTGTGTTGATGAAAGGTTTGAATATTGAAAGGAAAATAGATTGATACATAACATTTTCAACTGTTTTTTGATGCTTAACGCTGGATATTGCACTAGGTACCGGTTCACAGGAAGCATGAATTTAAAACAAGATCAAATAAAAAACAAGTTTTTTTTAACTGAAAGTAAGAAGCAGCATTAAAACTTAAATTATTACGAATATTGAGGGAATTGTCCCCTCCTAAAACACCTCGCTCTTTACGCTAAAGTTTTTAGTACTTTGGAAAAACTTCTTATTGTAGCCTACTAATTAATCGACCCTTGTGTTTCAGGAGTCCATTTTAAAAAATTAGGACAAAATTTAAACTCTAGTGTAAAGAGCAAGTTGTTGAAGAGGGGGCAATCCTCTTCTTATGTGTAATGATTTCTGTTCGTTCTAAGTTTAAATGTTGCTCCTTACTTTCAGTTGAAAAAACTTGTTTGTTTAATATAATTTCTGATCTTTTTTTAAATAATGCCAGGAAATCTGCCCCCACCTCCACGGAGAAATCTCCCTCTCCATGGAAATATCCTCTAGACTATTCAATCCCGGTGAAAATGTACCCCTGACAATTACCCTAACTCCACTCGTAAAATTGAGACGGAAAAGAGAAAGTAAGACACATAAAAAGAATTTTGCTTAGGGATTTTGGCAAATTCCCCAAGTGTATAATTTCTCCTGATAAGCTCATCCCCTGGAAATTTGCCTTCCCATGTAAGATTTCCCCGTGGAAAAACCCCCAGCAGAAAATTCGTCCACCCCCTCCATATGAAAATGTATACTTACTTCCCAATAACAAATATATGCGTATACAGTAGAAACATTTTATAACTTAAAGATCTTTTCTCTGGGGCTGTGGGGGGTGGTCATTCTTTATTCAAAGGTATAATTACTGGGCCTTTCAATTATGATAAACAAAATGGCTACCGCAAAATTTTGATCGGCCGATTTTGGATAAAGGGTCGGGGAGGGGGCCTAGTTGCCCTCCAATCTTTTTAGTCACTGAAAAAGGGCATTAGAACTTTTAATTTTCGTTTGAATGAGCCCCCTTACGATATTTTAGGACCGCTGGGTCGATAACAATCATCGTGGAAAAAAAAAACAATCCGTGATCTTTCTTCTGGCAAAAAATACAAAATTCTATATTTTTACAGATAGGAGCTTGAAACCTCTACAATAGGGTTTTCTGATACGGTTCATCTAATGGTATGATTTTTATGAAGATTATATGAATTTTAGGGGGTGTTTTTTTCTTTTTTTGAAAATCAGGCAAATTTTCTCAGGCTTCTAGGCTTTAACGGGTACAACTAAACTTAATGAAACTTATATATTTGACATCAGCGTAATAAGCCGATTCTTTTGATATATCTATTGGTATCAAAATTCCGGTGTTAGAGTTTCGGTTAGTATTGAGCTGGATCGCTCCTTACTTACAGTTTGTTTCCACGAACTGTTTGATAGATGTTCGGAAGGACAGAAGTCAGGGCTATCAGTTGAAGGAATATAGGTCAGCGGCGCCATTTCTTTCTGAGCTAAAGGGGGGTGAAGCAATCTCTGTGGGCCCTCTAAAGTGGCTGGCTCACAGTTGTTTAAGAACAATATTGATTCACAGTGGTTTGCACAGGCCTCACCCAAAATCAACTAGTAATAGTAAGAAGCAATTTAAAAGTGTTTAATGATTACAGAGAGAAATTAATTTGTTTTAAATCCAAGGATTTCACAAGTGTTTTCAATAAACATCAACATCAGATCTCTGAGCCTTTCGTTACCCATTATTGATCTTCAGTAGGTTTTAATCAGGCTTAGTGTAGACAAAAATCCTTACTAGCCGTTGTGATAGGCAGAATAATCAAGATTTGTATAATTTTCAAAATTTCGGAATGCACTATTGACCTTCAGACAATCGTGAAGTTCAAAGAGATCTTACGGCTTATTGGCTAAGAGTCGATATTTCTTCTCACAAGATCCGTTTGTGAGGTCAACAGGGTTGAGTCAATGTAAGCTTATTTGTAATACTCTGCTACACTAGCTAGTTGGCTAGCATCACGGAAGTTGGGCGAATAAACATCTAATGTAGAGATTGAGTCTAATACTGGAACTGGACTGGAAGAGCATTCATGAAGCGGCTTTCAAACTCAGAATACGATGCGTCTATTACACGAAAATAATCCCTTCTGAAATAATCTTCAGTTGATTCTTTCACATGAGCAAGATCACTTTTTCCAAAATTCGACATGGTTACAAAATTACGTAAGTGCGAAACGACTTCCTGTGCAGGCTTTGGTCTTTTACACGAGGATTCAGAGTTCGGAAAATTTTGCAAAAGGTTTTCAGTGAGGCCAGACTCACAAGAAAATTATGTTGCTTTACGAAAGATTTCATTAAATAATAATAATGATATTTATTTTTAACCCACTGTACAATAAATGTAAAATAGCTTTATCTGTTTGCATGTCTATAATTTTATCTCGCATAGCTGCAATAAGACTAGTAGCTCTAGAGAAAACTAGGTCTACTACACGCAGCTACTCAAACAGAGAGTTTGAGGCAATAAAAATAATCTGCTAGATCGAGTGTAAGTATAAATTCAAATGTCTAAGTCTGTGGACCTGAGCTGCCGATCCCCATCACTACATGTTTTGGTAATTGATAAAACGGCCAAAATACAGTTGCATCTATTCAGTACTTTGTTCACCGATCTATATCAGTATACCCATCTTGTAGCAGATGATTTCTTAAGCTGAAAAACAGTTATGCCAGCAGCTTTCTGAGTATTAACAAAAAGTTGGTTGCGTTTGTTACTATTGGCAATAAAGCAGTACAGCCCTTGAAGAATGGAGAAGATAGATGCCATTCATCTCAAGTTCTGAATGCAATCAACCAACACATGGTTCTCTATGGAGGAGTCTATGAGCATGGCCGTTAATGTAAATTGTATAAATTTTCTTGATATGACACTAATTGATAGGTTTGAGCTTTTCTTTCAATGCTCAGGTGGTTCTTGTATAACTCTTATTTCTTTTGTTTTTTCATGCTTTTCTCACTTTTTTTATAAGTTGATTCAAACTAATTCCCTCTTCCCCACTGATAAGGCATTTCGACTGTGAAGTCGAAACATCTGGTCTTTGATCGTTGGTACAGTTTCTTTTCAACTGTCCTATAAACAAATCTTGTCCTTTTTTCATATTCTCATTTTAATATAATCTTTGGTGTGTGATGTGTTTATCGATTCTTTGAATTGTCCTTTTTTATAATATATTTTTCTTATCTTTCCTGAAATCATAAGAAAAATAACTAGTATGAAATTCACACTTAAATTTTCTCGAAATTCAAGAAGCTAAATTTTAAGACAATTCAAGGAACAACATTCAAATAGCCATTTTGAATGAAATCAAATTTCAAATGTAGCGTGTTAACTAGAGACAAAGAAGAAAAAGCTTATGAAACTTGTAAAATCCTATTTGGTCTGGCTATAGCTACTAGGAGTGCAAAAAGTCCGTCTTTGTACAAAATTATTTGAAAAAAACTACGTTTTCTAAAGAGTTAAAGAGGCTGAGTTACAAGGTCGAACCTTAAAACGTACAGGGATTAGGAGGCACAGTTGGGGGGCTACCACCCCCAAACCCCCGCTTTCGCAGCCTTTAAATATAAAAAAAAATTTCTTTAAACTGAAAGTAAGGAGCGACATTAAAACTTAAAAAGAACAGAAATTATTCCGTATATGAAAGAGGCTGTGCCCTCCTCAACGCCTCGCTCTTTACGCTAAAGTTTGACTTTCTCACAACTCTTTTTTTAAACAATAAAAACTTTAGCGTAAAGAGCGAGGCGTTGAGGAGGGCACAGCCTCTTTCATATACGGAATAATTTCTGTTCTTTTTAAGTTTTAATGTCGCTCCTTACTTTCAGTTTAAAGAAATTTTTTTTTATATTTAAAGGCTGCGAAAGCGGGGGTTTGGGGGTGGTAGCCCCCAACTGTGCCTCCTAATCCCTGTACGTTTTAAGGTTCGACCTTGTAACTCAGCCTCTTTAACTCTTTAGAAAACGTAGTTTTTTTCAAATAATTTCTGCACGTTTTTGTACATTTTATTACTTATTATTGCTTGACTAACTGTTAGCTGATCGTGTCAGGAGTTAAAGTTGGGGGGCTGCCGCCCCCCAAACCCCCTGCTCTTGAGCGTTCTTGTGTTAAGGCTTTTAATTCTTGAATACTCAAATCACGTCGTACAGGGTGCCTCCTAATCCCTGTACGTTTTAAGGTTCGAACTTGTGACTCAGCCTCTTTAACAGCCCCCAACTGTGCCTCCTAATCCCTGTACGTTTTAAGGGTCGACCTTGTAACTCAGCCTCTTTAACTCTTTAGAAAACGTAATTTTTTTCAAATAATTTAAAAAAGAAACTGAGTTTCTTTTCAAAGTATATAAAAAAGTTGCTCTGATGGTGAATCGAACCCGAGTTTTCCGCCTGAAAGTCTGAAGTCTCAGCCGCTGGACTATACAAACACAATAGTAATTGTTGTTTAGCAAATAGAAGGTATTTTCGACGCAAGCAAATTCCCAAAAATCTTGATATGTGGTTTTTGGAAAACAGGGAAGGAGTGATCAGATTGAGCTGAAATTTCGACGATAGGCTCCCAGGCCCCAGGAAAGCTGATCCTTTAAATTTCAGCCCGATCAGACAACGTTAAAGGGGGGGGTTGTGGAGGTAAAAATTAACATGGGCTAATATAGGAAAACGAGGTTTTTCGTAAATGTACATTTTGGGGATAATTTTTTCGGTCTAAAAATATCAAAATGCCCTAACAGGTCGAATTCTGCTTCGAATGAGTCCTCATTCAACCGGATCCGTTGCCAACTGTGGCCTGTAGGCGTGGCTAACAAAAAAAAAAGAGATGAATTTTAAGTGGCGATATTTTGTTTTTTGAAAACAGGGAAGGAGTGATCGGATTGAGCTGAAATTTAGAGGATAAGCTCCCGGGCCCTAGGAAAGCTTAACCTCAAAATTTAATCCAAATCGGACAACGTTAAAGGGGTGCTGTGGTGGGAGGGTCGAAACTTCAGGCCCAGTTTACCCCATGAAGATAAAGTCGGAGGAGGATGAAATTTTGCAAGTTTCTTAGTTTGAGCTTGGGCTACAAAATGCAATTACCGCCGTCTCTCTGCGACCTCTAGGACCTGAAATCGCTTAACATTGTGGTGGGTCGCCTCTTTATAGAGGCACAAGTGTGCCTCCTTGATGGTTTTCAAACAGTTCGTGGTAACGAACTGTAAGTAAGGAGCGACCCGGCTCAATGGTAACCAAAACTCTAAAAAACGGAATTTTGCTACCAATAGATACAACAAAAGAATCAGATTTTAATTTTGATTTCAAATATATAAGTTTCATCAAGTTTAATCTTACCTATCAAAACTTACGCACCTGAGAAAATTTGGCTGATTTTTGAAAAAAGGGGGAAAGACCCCCTAAAAGTTATAGAAACTTAATGAAAATCACACCATCATATTCAGTGTACCCTACTATAGAGGTTTCAAGCTCCTATCTACAAAAATGTGGAATTTTGCATTTTTTGCCAGAAGAAAGATCATGGGTGGGTGTTTATTTTTTTGTTTTTTTTTTCCAGGGGTGATCGTATTGACCCAGTGGTCCTAGAATATCGTGAGAGGGCTCATTGGAACGGAAATTAAAAGTTATAGTGCCCTTTTTTAGTGACCAAAAAAATGGAGGGCAACTAGGCCCCCTCCCAAGCTCATGTTTTCCCCAAAGTCACCCGATCAAAATTTTGAGATAGCCATTTTGTTCAGCATAGTCAAAATCTAATAAATATGTCTTTTACGATGACTTAATCCCCCACAGCTCCCAGGGGAAGGGCTGCAAGTTATGAACTTTGCCAATTGCTTACATATTGTATTGGTTACTGGGAAGTATACAGACATTTTCAGGAAGAATTTTTTTCTGGTAGGGGGGAGGGGGGCTGAAAGAGGGGGTTACTCGGGAGAATCTTTCCTTGGAGGATGTTTCTTTGGGGTAAGGGACATTTCTATGAAGGGGGCGCCGGATTTCCAAGCATTATTTAAAACCCGATCAGAAATTAAATTTAAAAAAAACAAGTTTTTTCAACTGAAAGTAAGAAGCAACATTAGAACTTAAAATGAACAGAAATTATTACGTATATGAGGGGGTTCTTCCCCAAGTCAATACCTCGCTCTTTACGCTATTGTTTTTTTTAGTGCTTTCAAAAGAGCTATCTATTCTAATTAACGGCCTTTGTGATTAAAGGGTCATTTTTAAAGAATTGGAACAAAATTCGAACTTTAGATTAAAGAGCAATGTATTAACAAGGGGGCAAACCCCCTAATATACTTATTAAAAATATATTAATATAGAAGTTAGTTACGTAAGTTAATTCGTAAGTTACGTATATTTATTACTAATAAAAACGTTCGTAAATAAAATTCAACAAGTTTCGAGAAAGCCATTTAACCAAATAAAAATAAAATTAATATGCAAATTTCGTTTTAATTATTCATGCACGGTGAGCCAAAATCAAAACCTGCATTAATTAAAAAAACGTTCACAAATTAAATAAAAAAAATAAGTTTTTAAAACTGAAAGTAAGGAGCGACATTAAAACTTAAAACGAACAGAAATTATTCCGTATATGGAAGGGGCTTTCCCCTCCTCAACGCCTCGCTCTTTACGCTAAAGTTTGACTCTGTCTCAAAACTTTATGTTTTAAAACAACAAAAAACTTTAGCGTAAAGAGCGAGGCGTTGAGGAGGGGAAAGCCCCTTCCAAATACGAATAATTTCTGTTCGTTTTAAGTTTTAATATCGCTCCTTACTTTCAGTTTAAAAAACTTGTTTTTTTATTTAATCTTGTTACAAAGTCCAGAGACAGAGAAGACCTGATTCACACATGACTCAGAAGAGATTCAGAATATATTCAAGAACAAACTCAAAGAAATACATTAAGAGTACATTATACGTATATGTAGAAGAGATCACTACTTCAGATTCATGTAACTGACATGCATAATTTTATTACAGATCCTGGGTCACCTTGCTTTATTGCAGTGAAAGTCGGGCACCGTGGCTGTAACAACAAGGCAATAATGTTTTTTTTTTTGGCTTTAGACCAGGGCACTTCGTTTCGAAGGACTTGTCGTAGAAACTTCGAAAATGGCACATTCGATTGGAAATTGCAAGGGCTTGTGCCGTTTTTAATAGTCGAAAGTGATTGGAAGGCAAATAACACCCCTTCCACGCCCACCTTTTCATCAATCACATCCACTCAAAATTTTGAGATAGCCATTTTGTTCAACTTAGTTGAAAGATTTGGAAATTATGTCTTCGAGGAGGACTCTTCACCCTCAGCCATCAGGGAAAATGTTGTAATTTATGCCATGGGGGCATATAAGGTTTTTATGTCCCCATGGAAGCGTTGTTGTAGAAACTTCAAAAAGGGCTCTTTCAATTGGAAATTCAAAGGGCTAGTGCCCTTTTTAATAGTTGAAAATAATTGGAGGGCAACTAACCCACCAGTCACGACCACCATTTCCCAAAACACATATACATTCTTAGACCACACTGGCTATACATGACAAATGAAACTCAGAGAGGAGAGAAAGTAACAAAAATTAAAAATACAATCAAAATGGGTTAAAAAACGAGGATTTTGTCAGCCAGCGAACCATGAAGTTGACAAAATATAAGCAAATATTTCGACAAGGACCTCCGCCAAGTCGTCCTCAGTGCTAAATAAAAAAGAAAGAAAAAAACGAAAATCTAACCTTTCGAAGTTTACTAAACAAAGGCAGAACAGACACTGAATAAAAAACCAGGCAGGAATCAATGAAAATGAATTTAACAAGATGATTGGGCAATGAGCTTTCGTCTTGCAATAGTTTTAGCTGGTGTGCAATTTTGGTTTTCATTAGGCATTCAAATAGGTTCTTTTAAGTTTTTTTCGGTTCAATATATTGATTGAGTCCTTCAAAATTAAACTGTCGTAAATTTGTCTCAATAAAATATCTTCAGTAGGCTATCTCTTTTTATTGCTAAATTTTGGTTCTTATATTTTTTTATCTCAATTACCTCTTTAAAAGTTTGTGGTACGCCAGTTACAGTTGATATTAAGGTTACCTCGTCAAACAGAACTAGATGGGTCCGATTTACGAAAATATGCGAAGCCAATACCGAATCAAAGTTGTCATTGTTATTTTTTAATCTCAGGGGCTTATCTATTGAAATTTTGTGCTCATGCAAACGTTCACCTAGTTGTTGATGGGTCCTACCAATGTAAAATTTTCCACAAGAACACGGAATTCTGTAGACACCACTACCCAGTACAGGGTCAGTTTTATCCTTACCTGAGTTGAAAAGTGTTCAACTTTTTGTTCGGTTTTGAAAGAAACAGAGAGATTATGTTTTTTTAAAATTTTTCCAAGTTTATCGCCAAGTTTCGGGATGTATGGTAAAACGATGAAAGGTTTTTTCTCAATTGCCGGTGTAACTGAATCAAGGGGGACAAGCTGCCGATTTTTTTCTTTTATCTTTTTTAATCGTCTATATATTAAAATTTCAATGAGTTTGATTGGGTAATCATTGCAAAAAAGAATATCCTTGACATAATTTAGTTCAGAAGTTATATGATTACGGGAACAAATTTTTAAAACTCTGTCGACTAAAGATAAGATAAGATATTTATTTCTAGAAATTGCTATCACAAGCCCTGAAGGGCCGAATTCGAATTTCAAAGTCCATAAAAAAACAAACAAGCAAGAAAATCATAACAAAAGCACAACAACTTAAAGATTGGCAACCAATGAAAAAAAAATTAAAATAAATAAATAATCAAATATCGGAATGCTGTATGATTCCTTTGTCACTTATATTAAAAACTTCAAAATAGCAACTAGTTAATAAGATAAAAACTAATAAAACTGAAAAAAAAATAATATACACATTAACAAATGTTTAAAAAACAACATAAAAAGGGGATAGGGAACAAAAAAAAAGAGTATAGAGGAAACCGAGCTGTTTCTTTTATCATATAAAAGAAAAGACAAAATTTATGTTCAAATTAACCACTATTTATTAAATCAGTAAAAAAAGGGATTAAAGATTTTTTATACCGCAAGGTAGTACAAAGACTGGGAGATAAGGTGGGGATATGCTGGGACACAGTTCGTGGAGGACGATTTCCGTCAGGTACATGGTATTCAGGGAAAAGGTTCGCAGTACGGGGGTTCAAAACTGCCAACTTACCAAAACGGAGGCACAAATTAATTCTTCGTCTCTCGAGGGTCTCTAGGTTTGAAATATTTAACAAATACAAATACGGTATCTTGCCCTCTTTAAAAATAATTCTTAGAGCCTTCTTTTGGACATTTTAAATTTTTCGTGTTGCTTCATTAGGGAGGCCAGTGTGCCACACAGGACAAGCGTACTCTAATATGGGACGCACAAAAGAAATGTATACTTGTAGTAAGTGTGATTGGGGGCAACTGAATTTATTTAAAAGTTTAAGGAGGGAAAGCGAGGAGTTTGCTTGTCGTAGGATATTATTTATATGGACATCCCATTTCAAATTAGAAGAAATTGTAACACCAAGGAGTTTAAGAGATGTGACAGAAGTTTCAGGAGGTATGGGAGCAAGAAAAAGGGGAGGGGATTTAAGGAAACTTACTGAGACTCTTGCGGATTTAGAGGGGTTAACAGTCATGTCAAGGGAAGAGGCCTCACAGGCAATATCTTGGAGTATGCCCATTGGGTTGCTAAAGATGTTTTTATGACATATCTCTAAAACTGTCAAGTCATCGACAAATTTCCATCTATTGTCATAAAGGGTTGAAAGGCTATATTAATCATAAGTGAAAAAAGGAGAGGGCCTAGAATAGTCCCCTGAGGAATGCCATTAAATATGGGGAGATGATCTGAGAAACAATTTAGATATTTAACTGCTTGAGATCTATTAGAAAGAAAAGAGGCAACGAGCTTAACAAGGAAAGTTTCAATGTGAAATTCATTTATAAGTTTATCTATGAGTAAATTGTGGTTAATCAAATCAAAAGCTTTTTGAAGATCAATAGAAATTAGATTAAGCCAAGTGTTAGGTTTTTCAAGTAATTTACCCATGGAATCAACAAGATGGATCAGGTAATGAGAGGTTGACGTGGATTTGAGATTACCAAACTGTCTAAGATCAATGAGGGGGAGGACTTTTATCTTGAGCCAGTCTGCGAGAAAACTTTCATACAATTTTAAAAAAATTGAGGTGAGGGTAATAGGACGAATGCCATCAAAGCCAGGCTTCCCATTTTTCTTTTTGATTGGGGTAATAAAGCCTTGTTTCCAATATTGAGGGAACTGTCCAGATTCGGTAATTTCATTAAACAGGGTGGATAGAGGTTTTGACAGGTAATCACTGAAAGCTTTAATCAGAGGAACAGGAATATCTAAAGGCCAAATGCTTGATCGTTTTAGTTTTTCAATTTTTTTTACAAGCTCAAGGAGAGAAATATGTGTGAGTCAAAGAGGATCAGGAATATCTAAATATTCATAAGATAGGCGCGGACAACTTTGGGCAACAGAATCCAGAAACTTAGTTAGGTCATAAGCTGTGGCCTTTGGAGGTTCATTTATATAAAGATTTTGATGTTTCTTGACTCTTGCCGGTAAGTTTTTTTATTTCAGAGTACCAGTTCTTTGCTTATCAGGGCACAAGTATATAATTTAATTTTTATATTAGGGTCGGGTAGCTTTTCTAATTTGACTTTTTAATTCCTTTCTTAACTTATTTGCTTCAGCTAAATTACCCCTCTTAAATAAGCTTATTTTCGTGCGGATTAAAATTTTTATGTGATTATTTATGTAAGGTTTATCACTGGAGCACTTTCTGATTTTTTTTTCTGGGAAACATGATGAGTAGGAATCAATTAGTTTTTTGTGAAAAATCAAAATTTTGTCATCAAGGTTATTAGAATTATAAAGGTCTGACCAACTTTCACTGGTCAGCCATGATCCAAAAGAAAAAAGTCCAGCGTCATTGAGGGGACGGCAAACCCCAATGAAGGTAGTAAAAGAATGTTCAATGGCTGAGGAGGGAGAAAAAAGAAGACAATAGTAGTACCTGCCTCCTAGTGGTGGCAGTGCTTGCGGGAAGTTGTAATACTCACTCATGTTTGAACAAATAACATCAAGAGAGGTGTTACCTTTTGTTGTAGATATTTTAACCGGTTGTTTAATATTAAGAGAGATGCAGATAGAGTCGATTCTCAGGTCATATACATCACTAAGTAAGAAACTTCCAGTATTCGGATACTTTGTCTACACTCAATCAGCACTTATAAGGGAGTCTTGGATAAATTTTCGATTCTGGTCAATACTTGTGTGAGGGGACTGATAGAAGACAGTGGTGACAATTAAATTGAAAGGGCGGGGAAGGTTTTGAAATATTTGACAAAATGCAAACATGGTATCTTGCCCTCTTTAAAAATAATTCTTAGAGCTCTCTTTTGGACATTTCAAATTTTTTGTGTTAGCTTCATTTGAGAGGCCAGGTTGCCACACAGGACAAGCATACTCTAATATGGGACGCACAAAAGAAATGTATGCTTGTAGTAAATGTGATTGAGGGCAACTAAATTTATTTAAAAGTTTAAGGAGGGAAGCGAGGAGTTTGCTTGTTGTAGGATATTATTTATATGGGCATCCCATTTCAAATTGGAAGAAATTGTAACACCAAGGAGTTTAAGAGATGTGACAGAGGTTTCAGGAGGAATAGGAGCAAGAAAAAGGGAGGGGATTTAAGGGAAACTTACTGAGACTATTGCGGATTTAGAAGGGTTAACTGTCATGTCAAGGGAAGAGGCCTCACAGGCAATATCTTGGAGTATGCTAATTGGGTTGCTAAAAATGTTTTTATGACATATCTCTAAAATTGTCAAGTCATCGACAAATTTCTACCTATTATCATAAAGTGTTGATAGGGTGTTAATCATAAGAGAAAAAGGAGAGGGCCTAGAATAGTCCCCTGAGGAATGCCATCAAATATGGGGAGATGATCTGAGAAACAATTTAGATATTTAACTGCTTGAGATCTATAAGAGAGAAAAGAGGCAACGAGCTTAACAAGGACAGTTTCAATGTGGAATTCATTTATGAGTTTATCTATGAGTAAATTGTGGTTAATCAAATCGAAAGCTTTTTGGAAGATCAATAGAAATCAGATTAAGCCAAGTGCTAGGTTTTTTATGTAATTTACCCATGGTATCAACAAGATGGATCAGGTAATGAAAGGTTGACGTGGATTTGAAGTTACCAAACTGTCTAAGATCAATGAGGGGGAGGACTTTTCATCTTAAGCCAGTCTGCGAGAAAACTTTCATACAATTTTGAAAAATTGAGGTGAGGGCAATAGGACGAATGTCATCAAAGCCAGGCTTCCCATTTTTCTTTTTGATAGGGGTAATAAAGCCTTGTTTCCAATAT